>NW_026917082.1:0-23113 GCF_035046485.1 Aedes albopictus
TTTGGCTGAACGCCATATGGCCGAATACAATCTGGCCGAAAGGGTCGTTTTTCCGAATGCCGTTTGGCTGAATCATGATCAAAAGAATTCAGTGGAAGTTTTTGACATTCTAATTGCCAATATGATCATCAGAAGTATTTCATTATTTTAATCATAGGCTATTCTTTCTAGTTTTGATATTCATTGATTAGTTGGCGTTGAAACTACCGATACAGGTCGGAGTCGATTATCCGGGGGTTCAATTAATCGGGGGCCCGATTATCCGGGGATCGATTATCCGGCAAAAAATGGCTCGATTATCAGGGGAAAACTTTGTTTTTGCTTTATTTACAAATTTTTAGATTACAGTATGCCAAAAAATGTGATAAACATCAAACACAATGCCTGTAAATAAGATTTAGCCTATTTGAAAATTGTTTTTATTTTTCACATTTTTCTGCTGAAACTTGATTTTCAAAAAACCTGCTTGTAATAATACCAGACGTTAAGTTTAGGCACTACAACGTCATGTATATTAGCTTTTATGATTAAGGTACAGTTTTTGATTGAAGAACATCAAAAATAAAAGAAAATAGGCATGGCTCGATTATCCGGCTAATTCGATTATCCGGGGTGAAATAATTTTGAGGTCACCCGGATAATCGAGTCCGACCTGTATTTTATAAAGTTTTTTCCTTCTTTGAATCATAGGCTGTTCTTTTAGGACATACTGAAACGGCAAACAATGCTATGGTTATTTATTTCATCATTCATTTTTCCGGCATTCCACCAAACGACCCATTCGGCCAAATGGAGTTCGGCCAAATGACCCGGGACCCTATAATATAATGCTGGTGATGGCACAAATTTCCCAAATGAGCCGACCTACTGATCATGTTGCTTGATCTACATAATTTGAAAAGCCGATTTCACTTTTTCATCGCCTTTTAGATTCTTGAGGAATGGCCCGTAACTACAATTTGAAATTCCCTGATGTTAACAACACCAGAATATTGTAATAAATACTCCTTGAGATGCAGAATCTTACAAACGTTCACTCTTCCTCCTCGGCCTTTAGGTTCTTGCGAATACAGCATGGCCTGTGACCCCAGCTTGAGAACCACTGAATCTCATCTCTCATCTCATCTCTCATCTCATCTCTCATCTCATCTCTCATCTCATCTCTTATCTCATCCCTCATCTCATCTCTCATCTCATCTCTCATCTCATCTCTCATCTCATCTCTCATCTCTCATCTCTCATCTCTCATCTCATCTCTCATCTCATCTCTCATCTCATCTCTCATCTCATCTCTCGTCTCATTTCTCATCTCATCTCTCATCTCATCTCTCATCTCATCTCTCATCTCATCTCTCATCTCATCTCTCATCTCATCTCTCATCTCATCTCTCATCTCATCTCTCATCTCATCTCTCATCTCATCTCTCATCTCATCTCTCATCTCATCTCTCATCTCATCTCTCATCTCATCTCTCATCTCATCTCTCATCTCATCTCTCATCTCATCTCTCATCTCATCTCTCATCTCATCTCTCATCTCATCTCTCATCTCATCTCTCATCTCATCTCTCATCTCATCTCTCATCTCATCTCTCATCTCATCTCTCATCTCATCTCTCATCTCATCTCTCATCTCATCTCTCATCTCATCTCTCATCTCATCTCTCATCTCATCTCTCATCTCATCTCTCATCTCATCTCTCATCTCATCTCTCATCTCATCTCTCATCTCATCTCTCATCTCATCTCTCATCTCATCTCTCATCTCATCTCTCATCTCATCTCTCATCTCATCTCTCATCTCATCTCTCATCTCATCTCTCATCTCATCTCTCATCTCATCTCTCATCTCATCTCTCATCTCATCTCTCATCTCATCTCTCATCTCATCTCTCATCTCATCTCTCATCTCATCTCTCATCTCATCTCTCATCTCATCTCTCATCTCATCTCTCATCTCATCTCTCATCTCATCTCTCATCTCTTATTTCATCTCTCGTCTCTCATTTCTCATCTCTCATCTCTCATCTCTCATCTCTCATCTCTCATCTCTCATCTCTCATCTCTCATCTCTCATCTCTCATCTCTCATCTCTCATCTCTCATCTCTCATCTCTCATCTCTCATCTCTCATCTCTCATCTCTCATCTCTCATCTCTCATCTCTCATCTCTCATCTCTCATCTCTCATCTCTCATCTCTCATCTCTCATCTCTCATCTCTCATCTCTCATCTCTCATCTCTCATCTCTCATCTCTCATCTCTCATCTCTCATCTCTCATCTCTCATCTCTCATCTCTCATCTCTCATCTCTCATCTCTCATCTCTCATCTCTCATCTCTCATCTCTCATCTCTCATCTCTCATCTCTCATCTCTCATCTCTCATCTCTCATCTCTCATCTCTCATCTCTCATCTCTCATCTCTCATCTCTCATCTCTCATCTCTCATCTCTCATCTCTCATCTCTCATCTCTCATCTCTCATCTCTCATCTCTCATCTCTCATCTCTCATCTCTCATCTCTCATCTCTCATCTCTCATCTCTCATCTCTCATCTCTCATCTCTCATCTCTCATCTCTCATCTCTCATCTCTCATCTCTCATCTCTCATCTCTCATCTCTCATCTCTCATCTCTCATCTCTCATCTCTCATCTCTCATCTCTCATCTCTCATCTCTCATCTCTCATCTCTCATCTCTCATCTCTCATCTCTCATCGCTCATCTCTCATCGCTCATCTCTCATCGCTCATCTCTCATCTCTCATCTCTCATCTCACATCTCTCATCTCTCATCTCTCATCTCTCATCTCTCATCTCTCATCTCTCATCTCTCATCTCTCATCTCTCATCTCTCATCTCTCATCTCTCATCTCTCATCTCTCATCTCTCATCTCTCATCTCTCATCTCTCATCTCTCATCTCTCATCTCTCATCTCACCTCTCATCTCATCTCTCATCTCATCTCTCATCTCATCTCTCATCTCATCTCTCATCTCATCTCTCATCTCATCTCTCATCTCATCTCTCATCTCATCTCTCATCTCATCTCTCATCTCATCTCTCATCTCATCTCTCATCTCATCTCTCATCTCATCTCTCATCTCATCTCTCATCTCATCTCTCATCTCATCTCTCATCTCATCTCTCATCTCATCTCTCATCTCATCTCTCATCTCATCTCTCATCTCATCTCTCATCTCATCTCTCATCTCATCTCTCATCTCATCTCTCATCTCATCTCTCATCTCATCTCTCATCTCATCTCTCATCTCTTATTTCATCTCTCGTCTCTCATTTCTCATCTCTCATCTCTCATCTCTCATCTCTCATCTCTCATCTCTCATCTCTCATCTCTCATCTCTCATCTCTCATCTCTCATCTCTCATCTCTCATCTCTCATCTCTCATCTCTCATCTCTCATCTCTCATCTCTCATCTCTCATCTCTCATCTCTCATCTCTCATCTCTCATCTCTCATCTCTCATCTCTCATCTCTCATTTCTCATCTCTCATCTCTCATCTCTCATCTCTCATCTCTCATCTCTCATCTCTCATCTCTCATCTCTCATCTCTCATCTCTCATCTCTCATCTCTCATCTCTCATCTCTCATCTCTCATCTCTCATCTCTCATCTCTCATCTCTCATCTCTCATCTCTCATCTCTCATCTCTCATCTCTCATCTCTCATCTCTCATCTCTCATCTCTCATCTCTCATCTCTCATCTCTCATCTCTCATCTCTCATCTCTCATCTCTCATCTCTCATCTCTCATCTCTCATCTCTCATCTCTCATCTCTCATCTCTCATCTCTCATCTCTCATCTCTCATCTCTCATCTCTCATCTCTCATCTCTCATCTCTCATCTCTCATCTCTCATCTCTCATCTCTCATCTCTCATCTCTCATCTCTCATCTCTCATCTCTCATCTCTCATCTCTCATCTCTCATCTCTCATCTCTCATCTCTCATCTCTCATCGCTCATCTCTCATCGCTCATCTCTCATCGCTCATCTCTCATCTCTCATCTCTCATCTCTCATCTCACATCTCTCATCTCTCATCTCTCATCTCTCATCTCTCATCTCTCATCTCTCATCTCTCATCTCTCATCTCTCATCTCTCATCTCTCATCTCACCTCTCATCTCATCTCTCATCTCATCTCTCATCTCATCTCTCATCTCATCTCTCATCTCATCTCTCATCTCATCTCTCATCTCATCTCTCATCTCATCTCTCATCTCATCTCATGTCATCCTTCCCTAACTCTCTATCCTATCCTCTACCCTCCCATCTACCCTACCTTCTACCCTACCCTCTACCCTGCCTTTTACCCCACCCTCTACTTTAACACACTACCCTAACCCTCAACCTTACCCTCAACCCTACCATTACCCACAACCTTCAACCCTACACTGTAACATAACCCTTTACCCTACCTTCTACTCTACCCTCTACCCTAACCCTCAACCCTACCCTCTACCCTACCTTTTACCCTACCCTGTTACATAATCCTCTACTCTACCTTCTATCCAACTTTCTTCCCTACCCTCTACCCTACCCTCCACTCTACCCTCTACCCTCACTCTACACCCTACCCTCTACCCTACCCTCTACCCTACCTTTTATCCTACCTTCCACCCTAACCTGTAACATAACCCTTTACCCTACCTTCTACTCTACCCTCTACCCTAACCCTCAACCCTACCCTCTACCCTACCTTTTACCCTACCCTGTTACATAATCCTCTACTCTACCTTCTATCCAACTTTCTTCCCTACCCTCTACCCTACCCTCCACTCTACCCTCTACCCTCACTCTACACCCTACCCTCTACCCTACCCTCTACCCTACCTTTTATCCTACCTTCCACCCTAACCTGTAACAAACCCTCTACTCTACATTCTACCCCACCTTATACCCTACCTTCTACTCTACCCTCTCACAAAATCCACTCCTACCTTCTACTCTACCTTCTTCCTTACCCTCTACCCTACCCTCTACCCTACCTTCTACCCTAACCCTCTACCCTACCTTCTATCCTACCTTCTACCCTAATCCTCTGCCCTACCGTCTACCTTATCTTTTACCCTACACTCTGCCTTACCTTCTACTTCTACCCTACCCTCTAACATAACCCTCTACCCTACCCTCTACCCTAATCATCTACCCTACCCTCTACCCTACCATCTACCCTAACCCTCTGTCCTAGTCTCTCCTTGAACCCTCTACCTAACCCTCTACCCAACCCTCTATCTTACCTTCTACCCTAACTTGTTACTTGTTCCCGAATACCTAAAACCCCAATTTACGCCTAAGGAGCGTAAATTGGGGGAGCGCTATTTGGGAATTAGTGCGTAAATGGGGGGAGCGTTATTTGGGAATTAGTGCGTAAATCGGGGGGCGCAAATTGAGTTTGGCGCAAATAAAGTGAGCGTAAATTGGGGTTTTAGTGTACTACATTAATGAGATTGCTAGGCGCGGGGAAGAAGCTAAAACGATTGCAAGAAAACCAATCTAGACTGAGTACTGAAATGACCACATAAAAATTGTCAAGCAACCCCAACCACCAAAATGGCAGTACAGTGCACTGCAGTGTCTCATAAAGTATCTCAAGTTTTAGAAGAAATTACAAGACAACACTTTGTTCTAAACTTGCAAAGTATCTTGACATGAATTTAAACGACTTGACTTAAGGGTAAAGTCTTTGGTATATCAATCCTTGTGGTAAATTAATGATATTTAATGAAACTCAACTAATTTCACTAATAATTCAGATATTATAAATCTTCGAAGTACTTTTTAAAATTGGTATGAATCTTCGAAGAATTCATTCAAAATATCAACAAAAGCTCAAATAAAAACACTGTTAAGATCTACATTTTTGAAACTCCAGAATTTTGCTTAGTATTTTTAGTAGGTAATTCGTAATTCTGATAATTTTTCAAGTAATTTTGCTACAGTAAATAAAAATTAGTATGTAAAGCTGTGACTTCATTTTTGAAATAGCCGTTGTCAACTAAAACAAGTAAAGTATTTGAAAAAATCTAATAGGGAACTGTTAAAGGAAAATCAAGTCAATAATACAGCAAAATTTCGTTCGTTGATGAATCCTTTTTATTTCTTAAATGATTGCTGTCCACGTGGACATTTGGCAAATCCCTACCCCCCTCCCCATGGACAAGCATGGACATTTCTCAAACCCCCTCCCCCCTCTAAGTTGTCCACGTGGTATATGGACGGCCCCCAAGTACGTCTAATAATGCGTGCGTCGGCTTCCAGATCCACGAGCTTGACGTCGCTCCTCATCGCCTTCAAGACTGTCGAGTAACAAGACTGACCGGGGTTGATCACCGTGAACGATTATTATGCGGTTTTATTGGCAATTATCGGTGAAAAATAACGGAAACAGCTTATTTTGCGTGACGCGTTTCGACCTACTATTCTTCGGTCATCATCAGACGCATTCAGCTGGAATCACCCCTTCAACTTCGTCAGTTATATAAATAGTATTATATAACTGACGAAGTTGAAGGGGTGATTCCAGCTGAATGCGTCTGATGATGACCGAAGAATAGTAGGTCGAAACGCGTCACGCAAAATAAGCTGTTTCCGTTATTTTTCACCGATAATTGCCAATAAAACCGCATAATAAGAGTAACAAGACTCTTCAGTCTAGATGACGAGTGCGTCACCCTTCTCGCGATCGGCACCTGCCCTCCGGCATATCTTAGGCCTGGTGTTCCTACGCTTCAGCACATCATGCGGTTGAAGCGCCCCGTACCGTCCAGGGGCTGCATTAAACACTACACGGAATGTGATATCTTTCATTTCATTACAGTCCGACACAGTTTTAATAAACTATATTGAAGTATCACAAACCATCACTTATCTTATATTACAACGGTTCACTTTTTCTTATATCATCTTAACATTATCTGTATTTCTTCACCGAACTACTAGAGACACTTCCAGCTTTTTCTTGACCCGACTACTACGTCCTACCTACAGCTTTTATTTGGACAGTATCTAGAGGTGTCCCACATGGGAGCTCAAGACTTATCCGATGTGCTGCCTGCGTTAACGTTGTCACCGAACTCTCGACAACTGACTGTTCTCTACGAACTGTCTTCACTGACTGCCCGACTGAAGCCAAAGCCTCCGTATTTATAGCCTAAATTTCCTAGCAATACCCGAACCAGCTTGGGCGTGTCTAAAATTCCTACGATCATTCTCGTCTTGCCGAAGATGTCATGATAATTCCTAACAATGCCCGAACCAACTTGGGCGTATCCAAAACCCTACCAAATGAAAATACTAATAAGTCCAAAACCTAGACCTCTACCTATCCTACTTGTCCTCATCGTGATTAAAATCCTTCTCTTCTTGAAAACATCACGACTCTTCTATCTTGGGCGTATCCCAAGCCCTACCAAGAATATTAATACCAACGAAAAACTTAAATCTCCTAACCACGCCTGACTTGGGCGTGTTCGCACAAAACCTACTGAGAATCTTTACACCACGGCCTACATCTTCTAGCCCCGCCTCACTTGAGCGTATACAAGGCTTGGGTGTGTGAAAGAATTGAACCCCACCATCGACGTCATTATCATTCTCCCCATCATCATCATCGTCACCATCATCATCCTCATCGTCTTTGGAATTTGGCACCTTACTTGGGCACAGTGAACCCACAGCCGAGCCCCGGTCGCGGGTGTTGGTTGAAATTATACCCCCACATTCTTTTCTTTCAGTTTACTCGAAGTCAAAACAAATCGAGTGCAAAACAAGTCCGGCGCCGTATGCCGCCAATACGGTGTCTCAATTTCAGAACATTCCAGCTAAGGTTCACCTGAGTTCAAAACGAATCAGGTGCAAAACAATCCAGGCTACCTGAGACCATAGACGGCCAATTCGGTGCCTCGAATCCAAAATAAAAATAAACAATCTTTGTTCCAGCGCGATCAATATGATGTCGCGGTTCCATATCATTCTTTCGGGTTTATTACCCATCGTTGTCCCAAGCGTAATTGAAATTGCATCACACCGACCGGACCTAACGCGTTGCAACACGATCGCACCCGGCCACCACCGGACGATGATGGGTTATAAAAACTAGGTCAATAACGAATGGTGCGATTTTCGTTGCTTCCAATATGCCGCGCGTGAGGTAGGTAGACCCTACTATGAAAATTGAATCTAAAATCCCCCCCGGGCAGCTGTTGGGAATGTGGGGTGAAAATGCATTTTTGTTTCAGTTGAATTGACTTTGAATATCGGAGTGCGTGGGAATATTTAGGTCTTTGCATGCC
This sequence comes from Aedes albopictus, assembly GCF_035046485.1. Classification (NCBI taxonomy): domain Eukaryota; kingdom Metazoa; phylum Arthropoda; class Insecta; order Diptera; family Culicidae; genus Aedes; species Aedes albopictus. The sequence goes on from NW_026917082.1 coordinate 8,309, forward strand.
CTCCCACTTAGCGGAGTTTGAACGTGTATAAAATCACGTTCAAATGTAAGTATGTGGGTAAAATGTATCCCCCGAAAAAAAAAAACTCAGCATTTAAATGATGATGCTAACGATGATTGTTAATATATAAACTGAAACTGCTATACTATTCTCCATTTTTCCTGTAAAGTGTCTCAAAATGTTTTCCAATACAGTTAGCTGATCTAAATCTCCCAAATAAACATTAAATTTTGTATTAACCCTCTTACATTCTTCCTCAAGAGATTGACTTCATTGGTACTCGCTGCTGCTCCTCTTGATTCGTCGTAGGTGTTGTTCGTCTGCCTTTGATATGTGCCTCTTCTTGTTCAATGCCCAGATCAATTGGTTAGTATCAGGTCTCAGATGAGTGGTATCGTTGCTTCTCTGTTGTACTGGTTTGTCTTGAAGATGATGTAGTTGATTCAGTTGATGTCGTCTCCTTTTTTTAACTAGTTCATTTATTTGGGGCTCAATCGCGTTTAACGCTTTGCGGAGCCAAAACTCATTTTTTGTATTTTATGTACAAATATGATTCTTATTCAACATAGTTAGTACGGGATGGAGCCAGGATACTCGTGGCAGCTCGAGATTAGTGGGTCACATATGCTTTTAGGATGGGCGTGGTAAGGACTTGGGGTAAGGGTTCTCTGAAGCTCATCCGGAAGGTATAGCATAATGGCGTGTTCGTTGTCTTCATAGTGATTCAGCACCAGATTGTAGCGGGCTTTTCGTCTGCCGGATGGCCAGGAACAACACAAAGACGAAAACAGAGAAAAAAATACTGGGGGAGAAAACACAAGAGAATTAAACCTTTATACAAGACAAACGAAGAAAGTCGTAAATGCATAGCATATAAGTGACATCGCGAGTGCCCAGCACATCTCTCACAAGAACAAAGGGTTGTCTACCTCGGGCCTCAAGGGTATCCAAAAGTAGTGCTCTGGAGGCGTCATTATCCGGGCATTGCCAAACTACGTGGTCGATGTCATCATAACCGGAACCGCACTTAGTACAAACATTGCTCAACGCGAGGTTAATCCTGTGTAAATGCGCATCTAGCGAGTAATGGTTGGACATAAGCCTTGACATTACGCGAATGAAATTTCGACTTACATCCAAACCATGCCACCACGCTCGCAAGGAAACATTAGGAATAATAGAATGTAACCACCGTCCCAGCTGGCCATCTCGCCAATCATTTTGCCAACTTTGAAGAGAACTCTGGCGAACAAAATGGAAAAATTCATCATGTGAAATTCTTCTATCATAGATCTCACCTTCCTGAGCGCCCACCTTTGCGAGAGAGTCCGCCTTCTCATTGCCATAAATTGAGCAATGCGAGGGGACCCATACAAAGGTAATCTTGTATGATCTTTCGACCAGTGCACCCATCTGCTCCCTTATTTTTGTAAGAAAGTAAGATGGATGTTTTACAGGTTTCATCGACCGGAGTGCCTCAATAGAACTAAGGCTATCCGAGAAGATGAAGAAATGGTCTACGGGCATGTTGGAAATCATCCCCAAAGCGAAGTTGATTGCTGCCAGCTCAGCAACATAAACCGAGCAAGGTTCCTGAAGTTTGCGGAAGGCGGTGGAGTTTTCATTGAAGACACCGAAACCAGTGGATCCATTTATGCGAGATCCATCAGTAAAGAATCTCTTACAGGAATTGACATGTTGGTACTTTTCGTTAAAAATGCGAGGAATAGATATACATCGAAGTTGATCTGGAATTCCATGAATAGCTTGTTTCATGGACAGATCGTATTTAACAGAGGAACTGTCATTGGTGAAGTGTACACGAGGTGGATTATAACCTGGGAGGCTTATGTCAGATGACATGTAGAAAAGATAGATTCTCATAAATTTTGACTGAGTATTCAGAGTGAGCATTTCTTCGAAGTTTTCAATGACAAGTGTGTTGCTCACTCCACACTTGATAAGTAACCTTAGCGAGAGCTCCCAGAAGCGGTTCTGGAGAGGTTTCACCCCTGCCAGGACCTCTAGGCTCGCATTATGCGTTGAGTGCATGCAGCCGAGGGCAATACGCAGACAACGATATTGAATTCGTTCCAACTTTAATAGGTGGCAGTTTGCTGCTGAGTGGAAACAGAAAGAGCCATATTCAATAACAGAGAGAATAGTCGTTTTGTAAAGTTTTATGAGGTCCTCCGGGTGAGCACCCCACCATGTTCCGGTAATTGTGCGTAGAAAATTGATCCTTTGTTGACATTTTTGCACCAAATACTTGATTTGGGTACCCCAAGTGCCTTTTGAATCAAACCAGACCCCAAGGTATTTCGAAGTCAAAGATTGGTCGATTTCTATTCCCAAAAGATTGAGTTTCAGTTGGGCTGGGTTCCGCTTTCTAGAAAACACAACCAATTGAGTTTTTTGCGGAGAAAACTCGATCCCTAAATTTCTTGCCCAAATGGAAAGATTGTTTAAGGAATTTTGCAATGGTCTTTGCAACATTTCTGCATGTGGGCCTTTGAGAGAAACCACAGCATCATCTGCAAGTTGTCTTAGCGTGCATTGTCCTTCCAGACAGCTATCAATGTCTTTCACGTAGAAATTATAAAGCAAGGGACTTAAACATGAGCCTTGGGGTAGGCCCATGTAGCTAATTCTGGAAGTTGTCAGTTGTCCGAGATTGAAGCTCATATGTTTTTCTGACAACAAATTATACAAGAAATTGTTTAAAAGTCCGGGTAGTCCACTATTGTGCAATTTTTCTGACAATATTTCTATGGAAACTGAATCAAAAGCGCCCTTAATATCCAAGAAAACTGAAGCCAATTGCTCCTTTTCCGCAAAGGCCAGTTGAATATCTGTTGAAAGCAACGCTAGACAATCGTTTGTTCCTTTGCCCTTGCGAAACCCGAACTGTGTATTTGAAAGCAAGTTATTCGATTCGACCCAATGATCGAGTCGTGATAGGATCATTTTTTCCAACAATTTCCTTAAACATGATAACATAGCAATTGGGCGGTATGAATTATGATCAGACGCTGGTTTACCAGGCTTTTGAATAGCTATTACTTTGACCTGTCTCCATTCATGCGGAACGATGTTGTTCTCCATGAATGAGTTGAACAGGTCAATGTCGTCTCCTGTGGGAACGTGACCATGAAGCTTTGGTATCCGGATATTACCTCGGTTGAATCGTATTTCCCTGCTGGTAATTCCCGCGCTGTCGTTTGCATACAGAAGAACTAGTTTTACTGTTGCTTTCTGTTGTTTCTCGAAAAAGTGTCATAAGTTGCCTTCCGAACTGGATTGTTTATCATTGTCGTTTACGGTGTTGTGGTTGATTACTTATCGCCCGCCTTCTGAATTTTGTTGGTATTGGATCAATCTCAATAGTGATGCGAATATTGTTGTCTTTGACCTGGTGCAAATTGTGGAACTGTTGCACACTCTTTAAAGAGTTTGTAATTAGTTGACTTAAATTCTAAAGCTTTCGATGATGTCGAAATGTTGCATTCCTGATTATGGTTACTGTTAATTGTTGTTGTATGAAGCACAGAGTAAGTGCTTTTTCAATGGTGAATGTAATGCGGCTGGTGAACATTACATTATGTCGGTTAATTTGGGAAACTTTGAAGACGTCCTTCTCTCATCATATGTCTGTATGAATTGTTGTTGTTGTTGTTGTTTTTGTTGTTGTTGTTTTGTTGTTGTTGTCGTTGTTGTTGTAGTTTTTCCCGATGCTCTGCATTGTGTTGGTTCATATTAGCAGATTCGCAGATGTACAATAATATTTGTCTCGATGTGCCACCCGAGTTGACCTTGAATCGTCTCCGGTGAAAAATTATGTTCGCTGAATTCTCTCCTCCGCCATACCAGCACCTTTGACCTTCAACTTTCCATCCGATCTGTTATTCCTCGTCATCGTACCAATTGGCTGTGGTACGTTTTCATAGAGGTACCGTTGAACTGCTCCTCTGATTGCTCTCGCCAGGTGTTGCCTTCTCGTCTTGTCCTCCCGCGTCATCTCTCGAGGAAGTTGTATTTAAATTCTATCGAAACCATCGATTTATAAAATATTGATCTACCATGGCAAACTGAACTTTTAGTCTTCATGTTATTATTATTTGTGTTTCTTGTATGTGCAAAATATAACCTTTACAATAGTATTTATAAAAAACTGCACCATTACATTAATCATGCTCTGTTACCGTTACTTTCCTTAATAGTCATAAACTGTTATTTTTTTTACTCAAAAACCCGTAAAATATTAAAATGTGAGTTGTAGCAATGGAAAGCTTCTGTAGGGTCACTATAAACATCTGTATTACCAATTCCAAAAAATCTCACTACAGAATTCTCTCCAGTGTGTTTTTTTTTTTCAATTCCTGTTTGCTCCGTTTCCTTTCGCAGGCTCGGCTTGATCGCCTCATTGCTACGACTTCTCCCCCTTACCGAATAAGGTTTTTGGATGGATACCTGTAACGAGACTTAGATCTTGTGTTTAATTCATGATTTGATAAAATATAAATATATTTATGTTTATTTCTAGTTTTTGCTTCTTGACGCAACCTAATGATTCCGAATCTATAAATATTACTTCATTTTTCATTCACATATTATTATTTTTCTTTTTTTTCAAATTAGTTATTCATTCACCATTCACACTCAACATTCACAAGCATCCTGGGGGGCCCTCCCTTGTCCTCATCATTCAATTTTCATCCGATCTCGTATATACTTTCAAAAATGTTATGTAACATGGCCATTTTATATAGGAGCGTCCTCCGTAGTTTCATTAGGGTCTAAATTGTTTCTAAATTGTTTTTTTTTTTGTTTAATCCGTTTTGCTTTATCGTTTCAGAGAATAATCGTTCGTTTGTTGTCATTGATTCTTTTTATTATTAATACTCTCAATCAACAATTTATGTCTTTTGTTTGTTTGCGCAAACCTCATTTATTATGTATTCCATATGTATCTCTCAAGTTATTATTTTTCTTCTTATACATTCCCCGCTATTGTTACCCGATATACCCCAATGATATTTCCCCTTTCAAGATTACTTTTTATTTCCCATCATATTATTCCCAATATATCAATTCTTCATTCCCAATTTCTATATACTCTTTTCAATTAATCATTTTGCTTAGTTATGTTTACTCCTCCCAAATTACCCCTTTTCAGCTCTTCGGTACATTCAAATCGTTCTTGCATTCAAACTCATGCCGAATTGATGGACGCATTTTTGTTATAATTCAGCTGTACAAAATTTCCCGAAAACTTATTTTCATTATCCTGATTCATTCATCATTATCATTTCTTTATGTCTCTTCATATTCTCATAAAATTTATTTATTTATTTATTGCTATTATCATTATTTTTTTTATTTCATTTTTTTATCAATTCCTTTTGAGTTGTTACGATATAATTTCAATTAAGGTAATTCGTATGCTCTCCAATCGTTAACCGTTTTGTTGTGAACCTTACTACAGTTATATGTGATAATTGTTTATTTAATATAATAATTCAATTAATATTCCTAGCTATCCTACGCAAGCCTCTATCCTAACATATTATTCTTATGGTATTTTTTTTAACAACATATTTAGTAACTAATATTTACAAAAAATCATTCGTAATAAGGAAATAATTGGTTTTTCAATATTTACATCAATTTATACATTGACGACTACGCATTGCTATTTAATCATTATACTTTTTTAACCTATTATTGTGGACTTTTTCAAATTTGTTCCCATTTTTAATGATTGTGGTTTGTTCGCTGGGTAGGTCAACTACTGCGTATGGGCCTCTCCATTTACTTTGAAGTTTTTGACCTGTTCCTGTTGGGATTGCTTGTACTAAAACCAACTCGCCCCACATAGGTTGCCATTCTTCGGTTTTCTTATCATAAATAATTTTACGTTTCACTTTCGAAATAATTAAATTTCTTTTGGCGTTTTCATGCAAATTTTTAAGAATTTGTTTCATTTCGCAAAAATAGTCATTATATGTTAGATCTGAATCTGTTGGAGTGTATATAGAGGTAGGAATCCTTGCCTTTCTTCCATATAAAAGTTCGAACGGACTGTAGCTTGTTGAGCTATTATTTGTAGTATTGTATTCAAAGGTAAAATAATCAAGATGTTGGTCCCATTGTTGCGGGTTTTCTCCGACAAATTGTCGCAAATATGTTTTCAATTCTCTGTTTGATCGTTCTACTAGATTTGCTTGTGGGTGATAAGCACTTGTATTGATTTTTTTGATTTTCAAAATTTTGCATGCGTGTTTAAAAAATTTGCTCATGAAATTTGCTCCTTGGTCTGTCACCAGTTCCAACGGAGTACCCAATTTACAAATGAATTTTTCGACAAAAGTTTTGGATACAGTCTCCGCTTCTTGATTGTCCATTGGAGCTACTACCAAAAATCTTGTAAGGTCGTCCTGCATGACCAGCGCGTATTTGTTGCCCCATTCGGATTCTGGGAGAACAACAATGTCCATATATAATTTTTCAAATGGCTCGGATGACGTTGTAGTTACTTTTAACGGAATTCTGTTGGATTTACAAATTTTATTTTTCTGGCATGAATCACATTGTTTTACGTAATTCTCGATGTCTCTTCTCATGTTTTTCCAATTAAAAATAAGACCAATGCGTTTCCGCATTCGCCTTGCTCCAACATGTCCGCCTAAAGGAGCATCATGGAACTCTCGAAGAATTGTTTCGATATCTTCATTACGTACTTCAGTGCGTTCCGAATCTGCGTTATAAAGGCTTAACGTAATTTGATTTTTCAAAGCTAAAAATTGAATCATCTCAAGTACTTCAAATTGTTTAATCTTTCTGAACGAAATCAAATGAATATTTTTGGACGCTGTTATCGGCACTTTATTTTGATTGAAGCAGTTGCTAAGTTTGTAAAAGAATGTTTTGGTATTAATCATTGAATTACTTTTGCCTTCCACAATAATTCCGAATAAATTACTATCTGGAATAGAAACAACTCCATCTTCGCAAAAATCTTTCAGTCCATGGGGTAAATCAATAATTTTTGAAATTTCATTAAATGCTGATCTGCTATTCAAAATTACAATGTTACAATCAGCATCTGCACTTTTCAAATTCCTAGAAATTTTCTATCGATTTACATCAGTTGGATTATTCTTGGACATCTCTAAAAATTCATCATATGCGCTTGCCGCAAATGTGTCATTAGTATGTGTGTTATTGCATAAATCGAAAACGTCGGCCATAATGGATTCCTCAACTTCAGCCTCGTCCGATATCGCACTCGTACTTGCTGGAGGTATATTTGACACCTTGTTTATGCCTCGTAGGTCGGAACCCGTGCAATTATTATTTACGCTATCATTCATATAGGTCATCTTTTGCGTTTTTGTTTTGGTTCCCTCGCTTTCATGGTCCCGGTCAGCGATCGCGCCCCCGTTATTGTCGCCAGAAACGGTGTAGTTTTTCATCAGCTGTTTGTTCGCTTGATCGCGGTCGCGGTGTTTTTGGTTGGATACGTTTTCTTGTTCTGCTCTTTTCGTTTGCTGTCGGGTGACCACAGCAATTAATTTCGACCTTGCGGTTTTAATTTCATCGGCTGGATTACTCTGCTCTTCTGATTCATTGTCTGGATTTAGCCTAGAGAGAAAATCCGCTACAACGTTATCCTTTCCTTGTTTGTATCGAATATCGCATTCCAATCCTTGCAATTTCAAACGCAAACGTGTGAGGACTGATGAAGTTTCTTTTAGGTGCCATATTGAGATCAATGGTCTATGATCTGTGTAAACAATAAACCTCTGATTGTAGATATAATGACGGAAATAATTCACTGCCCATACTATGGCCAGTAATTCTTTCTCAATTGTATAATATTTTCGTTCTGCTCCAATAAGTCCCCTACTAGCGTAAGCTATGGGTCTGTCAATTGATTTTTCATTCGATAAAACTGCTCCAATAGCGTATTCACTGGCATCTGTCGTTAAAACAAATGTGTCCTTGTAATTTGGTCTCACTAGCAAAGAGTCAGACGTTAAAAAGTTTTTCAATTCTTCAAATGCTTTCTGGCACTCTGGGGTCCAGTTAAATTTTACATTTTTCTTCAATAGATCATTCAGAGGTTTTCGTTTTTCTGCAATTCCTGGTATAAACTTACCATAAAAGTTTACTGTTCCTAGGAATGATCGCACTCCTTTTACAGTTTTTGGTATTGCCATTTCTCGTATAGCCTTAATATTACCATCAAGCGGACGAATACCATTTTTATCAACTGTATGTCCTAAAAATTTCAATTCGGTTTTCAAAATTTGGCATTTTGTTGGTTCAATTTTTAAATTATGTTTACGAAGAGCTTTCAAAACTTTAATCAGATTCTCGTTATGCTCTTGAATTGTTCTTCCAAAAACAATGATATCATCCAAATAAACGATTGCTTTAACATCTTCAATTTCAAATAAAACTGTGTTCATCAGTCTTTGAAAAGTCGAGGGACTGTTTCTAAGCCCCATAGGCATTCTCGTGAATTCAAAATGACCTTTGGGTGTAGAAAATGCAGTTTTTGCAGCATCTCTTGGGTCTATAGGAACTTGATAAAATCCGGATTTCAGATCAATTGTTGAAAAGTATTTGCTATCGCCTAGGCTATCCAATATTTCATTTATTTGTGGAATCGGATATACAAATGGTTTAGTTATCAAATTCAATGCCCTAAAATCTACCACAATTCTATGCTTTTTGTTTCCTTCTTCGTCTAAATTTTTCTTTGGTATGCATAAAACAGATGCATTCCAAGGACTTTTACTGGGCCTTATAATCCCTTGCCGACGCATTTCTTCAATTTCCTCATTAATTTGTTTCTTTGTTGATTCAGGGAACCTATACTGCCTTTTATTTATTGGCACATTAGTCGTTGTTTCAATTTCATGTACTGCTGCATCTGTTACTGTCAGGTGATCCCCTTTCAAATAAAATACATCACAATATCTTGCCATTATATTTTCCATTGCGTCGTAATTAGCGCTTTTCAAATGCTTCAAATCAATTGTATCTAGCAATTTTTCGATACGATTTTTACCTTGTATTTGTTCATAATTCAAATTATCTATCAAACTTAGATCTTGGTTTGAATCTAAATCCTCCGGCGTATATTGATTCCCGGCCTCTACATTCTTATTGTAACATCCATTATTATAATATTCTTCATCAAAATGTTGATTTATGCATTCCTCGTCTTCATAATACTTCTCATAAAGGCACATATTGCATGAATAATCTTTTTTCGGTACGATTGGCTGTGTAACTATTTCATCATGTATGACTTCATCAATATCAAAATTTACTTGACAGCTTTTGTCATTGTTATCATATTGTATACAATTACTATTATCTTGTAGATCAGTCTGACAAGATTTATCTGATACCATTACGTACTTTGTTGTTGTAATATTGTTAATATTATATTCTACACTATCTGGCTTGCGTAGGGCTATGTAATCAAAGTTCTGGCTAATATATAATGTATACTGTTTCAAAAATTCTGCTCCTATGATACCATGTACATTTAAGTGGTGAACTAAATAAAATTTTATCTTATACTTAGACTTCCCAATTATTAAACTAACTTCAGTAGATCCGAGCGTTCTTGTTTGACTTCCATTGAATCCCGAAATCAAAAACTTTTCAGATTCAGAATAATCTATGTCTGTTGCTCCGATTCTAGGGGCTGCATCCCATCTTAATATGTTTAGTTGTGAGCCTGTGTCTATCATGTAATTGATTTTTGTGTATGGTCTTTCTACAGTGGGTATATTTAACATAAATTGATTATTGCCCGTCCAATGTATAAATACTTTTTCTTGTGCTGGAATGCATTTATCAAATTGAACCATTTGTTTTTGTGGTATGTTATAACTCTTATTTATGTTCATGGGCATCATTTTCTTATTACTTGCAGCATATAAGCGCCTTTCTAAACTATTTTCTGATTGACGGAGTGATCGGACGCAATTAACGAACCTCCGGTTATTTAGTTTTTTCGCTCATCATAGCAAATGTTATTGTTTTGAATTCCCATGTTGCGTTCATCAAAATTTCTGTTGGTCCAATAAGGCATTTGGTAATCACCACGATAAATTTCTTGTTGTCCTAGATATCTATAATTGTTAAAATCTTTTTCATAACCTATTTCGCTCTGGTTGAATCTACTTTTATCGTAATGGAAGTTGTAATCAATACATTGTGGATTACTGAATTTCTGTTTTTCATTTTGTTGCCTGTAAAATTCTGCAGTGTGGGAATCCCTCAATCTCTGCTCGATGCGTTCTTGTTGTTCCACATCGATGCATTCTTCTTGTAGGTAATCTAGCAAATCTTCCAATGAGTCTTCTTTTTTCGTTTTTGCAAAAATTTTCAAATTTATATCTTCCAATCCCGCTAGAAAATGTATTCTTAAATGTCTTTGAGCGTATGACTCAATTGTAGGATCTTTAATATAATCTTTTTCGAATTCATCAATATTCCTCTTAAGTTGAAGAACGCGATCTTTGTAGTTTTTAAAACTTTCACACTTGCCTTGTTCAAGGGTCTCTATTTTATTAAACAGTTCTTCCAAATGTAAACTAATTCCGAATTCTTTTTGGAGATTATCTTTCACTTTATCCCAAGTATTTGCAAGAATGTTTTTAAATTTTAACGCTGCTGGGCCTTTAAGTTTAGACAGTGCAATTTGAATGAGTACGGTTTCTGCATTTTTCCTTTCACTAGCATCAGTTATCCGTTTTATGGGTTTCAAAAAACAATTTATTTGATATATGAAAGCATCTAATTCACATGCACTACCATGAAATTCTGGAATACACTGTATAGCAAAATTTATTGGAAATTCAAATCTAGCGTTGTTCGCTCCACTATTGTTGCCTATTTCATCCATTGTATTAGTGGTCATTTTTATGTTGATATTTTTACTGATTTTTTTTTTCAAATTAACACGACCTTATTATCGCCGGTCTGCTGCATATTTACAAAATTATTATTATTTTTTTTGTTTTGATTGATTCCATTCCATTGTAATGCTAGCTTACATCTGAAAATCATGTTTAGTGTAAAATTATGCCCTAAGTTCGAAAGCATAAGGGAAAAAAATACAGTAGAGCTGAAAATATTTTCGATATCCCGTACAAAGCTGGCGATTTTGAATCAACATTGCTATAACTGATAAAGATTTTTTTTTTTTTTTGAAAGAAAAATGCAAATCTTGTTTTATTTATTGAATATTTTGCTACAATTTAAGGAGATTGTTCCCAACACTCATCAATATCTAATCTGACGAGAAAAAAAAAATAATTAGATATTCAAAACATATTACATTCAGCTTCCTATTATTCCTAAAAAGATATTTAAATTTGGTGAATTGTAACTTGAGATATTTAAATTTTAGTAAATTCTAAAAAAAACTTGGTTGCGATTGTCTCGTATAATAAAAAAAAAAACTGTACTTCTTAGTTTTCTTATTTTAAACACGGTCTCAAAATCAGCACGTAATTATGCAACAATAATTTTAATCGTTAACAGAAGTCCGCGACTTTCCTTTGATTTTGTTAACTAGTGTTTGTTTGTATTTTTGTGTTTGTTCGTATTTTTCATCCACTTGTTCTTCTTGAAATCATTATTCTTGTTATATTTTTCCATTATTTATTAAAAATCACTATGATTTCCTTTTTTTATAAATTTTTGAATAACTTCTTTATTTTTCCCACAACAGTATTTCAATTAAAATGTTTTTGTTCATATCGTAGAAATTTTTCATCATTTCAAACCAACTCACAAAAAGTTTAAACCATCTCAAAACACTTAATCATTTAAAAGGTTGATACTCACGATACCATCAAATAATGCAGGCTGAATGATGTCCATTGGTCCAGGCACTCGGTTCCATACACAGGTTGTTGCGTTGCCATTTCCAATTCGGTGCTACGTTGTATTCCACTATCACTTGCGCTGCCACGAATTTCATCTTTTCCATCCAGTCTGTAACATTGTTTTCTTCTCAATTGTTCAAAACTGTTCAATGTTCATGGTTTGCACTGATTCTAACACTGATTTCTTCTTCCAGTCAGAAAATTGGCGTCCCGCTGTTCTAATTGCCGAACAGTTTTTCGCTGTCACCATATGAAGCGCCCCGTACCGTCCAGGGGCTGCATTAAACACTACACGGAATGTGATATCTTTCATTTCATTACAGTCCGACACAGTTTTAATAAACTATATTGAAGTATCACAAACCATCACTTATCTTATATTACAACGGTTCACTTTTTCTTATATCATCTTAACATTATCTGTATTTCTTCACCGAACTACTAGAGACACTTCCAGCTTTTTCTTGACCCGACTACTACGTCCTACCTACAGCTTTTATTTGGACAGTATCTAGAGGTGTCCCACATGGGAGCTCAAGACTTATCCGATGTGCTGCCTGCGTTAACGTTGTCACCGAACTCTCGACAACTGACTGTTCTCTACGAACTGTCTTCACTGACTGCCCGACTGAAGCCAAAGCCTCCGTATTTATAGCCTAAATTTCCTAGCAATACCCGAACCAGCTTGGGCGTGTCTAAAATTCCTACGATCATTCTCGTCTTGCCGAAGATGTCATGATAATTCCTAACAATGCCCGAACCAACTTGGGCGTATCCAAAACCCTACCAAATGAAAATACTAATAAGTCCAAAACCTAGACCTCTACCTATCCTACTTGTCCTCATCGTGATTAAAATCCTTCTCTTCTTGAAAACATCACGACTCTTCTATCTTGGGCGTATCCCAAGCCCTACCAAGAATATTAATACCAACGAAAAACTTAAATCTCCTAACCACGCCTGACTTGGGCGTGTTCGCACAAAACCTACTGAGAATCTTTACACCACGGCCTACATCTTCTAGCCCCGCCTCACTTGAGCGTATACAAGGCTTGGGTGTGTGAAAGAATTGAACCCCACCATCGACGTCATTATCATTCTCCCCATCATCATCATCGTCACCATCATCATCCTCATCGTCTTTGGAATTTGGCACCTTACTTGGGCACAGTGAACCCACAGCCGAGCCCCGGTCGCGGGTGTTGGTTGAAATTATACCCCCACATTCTTTTCTTTCAGTTTACTCGAAGTCAAAACAAATCGAGTGCAAAACAAGTCCGGCGCCGTATGCCGCCAATACGGTGTCTCAATTTCAGAACATTCCAGCTAAGGTTCACCTGAGTTCAAAACGAATCAGGTGCAAAACAATCCAGGCTACCTGAGACCATAGACGGCCAATTCGGTGCCTCGAATCCAAAATAAAAATAAACAATCTTTGTTCCAGCGCGATCAATATGATGTCGCGGTTCCATATCATTCTTTCGGGTTTATTACCCATCGTTGTCCCAAGCGTAATTGAAATTGCATCACACCGACCGGACCTAACGCGTTGCAACACGATCGCACCCGGCCACCACCGGACGATGATGGGTTATAAAAACTAGGTCAATAACGAATGGTGCGATTTTCGTTGCTTCCAATATGCCGCGCGTGAGGTAGGTAGACCCTACTATGAAAATTGAATCTAAAATCCCCCCCGGGCAGCTGTTGGGAATGTGGGGTGAAAATGCATTTTTGTTTCAGTTGAATTGACTTTGAATATCGGAGTGCGTGGGAATATTTAGGTCTTTGCACGGTTTCTTCTTCTACTCCTTTTTTCACTCAACTATGGTCCATATTAATGATCGCAACCTCCTGTTCCCTTTGATCTGGGACGATATGGCCTTTCCAGGCTCACTGTTCCCATGTTTCCGAAACGCCTGGCTAGGGCCCGACTTGCCAGCTTTACTGCTGATTATCGGAGTTAACAACCACCTAGCCTTGCAGGTGCCGCCATGTAGCTCCTCACCTGAAGGCAGCCTCACATGCTTCTGCGATTGCTTGTCATAAGCAACTGAATCCGCCTAGACTTCGGAACTTTAATCATCACGGATTCTGCCACTGCCGCTTGCTGGTCTTGCTTGGCCGCCGTCATTGACTTTCGAATTCTCATGAAGGCCTGCTTGAGATCCTTACTGATGGTAAACTTCGAGGACGCACAGACATCGGAATGATGGAGTCAATCTGCTGCACCGCCATCTCCATCCCAGAGAGCTCATCTATCTTTTTGTTAATGCCTTCAGTTAAAAAGCATTGCAATTAAAGCATTTGCACCGAGCAGATGTCTACTATATTAGCAAAATATTTCGTTTTGTTTATTAATATATCCTTTTGAGGTAACTACCCGTCTGTATTTGTTTTTATTGCAAATTCTTTGCACTTTTTCATGGATTTTATGTTTTTTCTCATTTATCTAATTAAGCTTTGCACATTCGACCTTGTGTTCTTTCGATCCTTTGTCATAGATTTTAATAAAAACTGAACGCAGTGATTTTCATTCGATAAAAGAGATAGATGAAACGATCTACGTATCCATGATTTTTTTTTTTCAGCTGTGATTCAAATACTTTCAAGTTTCGAGGTTCGGAATCATTCATCGCTGAAACAAACAAGCAAATTCTATAAGAATGAACTCCATATGAAAAAATGATCCACCATGAAACTGTTATACGACATGATCATTCCAATTCAAAGCACCATATCGGTTAAGCCACACGTGCTATCCAAGGCAGTCACCTCCACGCTTTGAACGGATTAACATCAACTCGTACGCTCGATCAACATGTGGATTTACCTGCTGCTTTCGATCTTCGCACTATCGTTCTTCCTCATCCAAAGAAAATTC
>NW_026917082.1:23136-33834 GCF_035046485.1 Aedes albopictus
AAGGCGAAACTGGAGGCTTTTCCGTTGGGAACAGCGTGCGCTATGAGCGGATTCAAATTTTCTTGGTAGTAGTGAGGTGCTTGAAATGCGAAAATGGGGAGTATTGTAATCACGCCGATATTCGAACAACAAAAACAAGTTGAACTGATTATACTTTTTAAATCAATAAACAAATAAACAAATAAACAAATAAACAAATAAACAAATAAACAAATAAACAAATAAACAAATAAACAAATAAACAAATAAACAAATAAACAAATAAACAAATAAACAAATAAACAAATAAACAAATAAACAAATAAACAAATAAACAAATAAACAAATAAACAAATAAACAAATAAACAAATAAACAAATAAACAAATAAACAAATAAACAAATAAACAAATAAACAAATAAACAAATAAACAAATAAACAAATAAACAAATAAACAAATAAACAAATAAACAAATAAACAAATAAACAAATAAACAAATAAACAAATAAACAAATAAACAAATAAACAAATAAACAAATAAACAAATAAACAAATAAACAAATAAACAAATAAACAAATAAACAAATAAACAAATAAACAAATAAACAAATAAACAAATAAACAAATAAACAAATAAACAAATAAACAAATAAACAAATAAACAAATAAACAAATAAACAAATAAACAAATAAACAAATAAACAAATAAACAAATAAACAAATAAACAAATAAACAAATAAACAAATAAACAAATAAACAAATAAACAAATAAACAAATAAACAAATAAACAAATAAACAAATAAACAAATAAACAAATAAACAAATAAACAAATAAACAAATAAACAAATAAACAAATAAACAAATAAACAAATAAACAAATAAACAAATAAACAAATAAACAAATAAACAAATAAACAAATAAACAAATAAACAAATAAACAAATAAACAAATAAACAAATAAACAAATAAACAAATAAACAAATAAACAAATAAACAAATAAACGAATAAATGAGTTAGTGAATAAATAAATGAAAAGAATGAACTAAATAATAAATTAATAATAATAATAAAATAATAATAAATAAATAAATTGAATAAGGGAAGAAATAAACAAATAAATGAAGAAATAAATTGATTTAAAAAAATGTAAAAAATATAATGAAGAAAAAAATGAATAAATAAATGAATAAACAAATAAATGTGAATTACTAAATAAATGTATGAAACGATATATATATACCAATATATAAATAGATAAATAAAAAGTTAATAGACAAATGAATTAATAAATAACAAATAAATTAATAAATAAATAATTTAAAAATAAATAAATAAATAAATTGATAAATAAAAATTAAAGAAATAAATATGTTAATGAATAAATAAATCAACAAATAAATCAAACAAGAAATAGATAATTAAAAATATAACCTTTTTTCTCCTGGATTTTTTTTCAGAAATTTCATCTGAATTCTTCTAAAGATTCTATCCTGAAGTTTTAAAAGAATTTGTTAATGATATTTTCAATTCTTCTACGATTTTTTTCGTATTTTTTATTTTTAAAGTAATTTCTCCAAGCATTGTGCATAGGTTTCCTATGGACTATTTTCAAGAGATTCAATCCCGAAGATCCTTCAAGAAACATTTGGCTTCCTCAAGTAGTTCTCCCGGATCATTTTTATTGGAGTCAAGTAAATCTTACCATTGATATGAGGAGTGAATAGAGCTGATACTGCTGAAGCGGTAAGCGCGCGTGTATTTCGGGGATTCTTTTTGGGAATCCTTTCCCCTTTCTAAAATAATCTCCCCCAGGAAATCTTTCAAGGATTCCTCCTGAAATTTCTTCAGTAATTCATCCTGGAATTCCTTCGGGAATTCCTCATGAAGTTCCTTAGAGGATTGCTCCTGGAACTTCTTCATTGATTCCTCCTGAATTTCTATCGCAATTCCAGTAGGAATCCCCGAACGAATTCTAGGAGGAATTTCCGAATGAATTACAGGAGGATTTCCTAAAAAAAAGTTCTAGAGCAATCCTCCAAGGTTGATGATTTGAAATCGATTTTTGTTCTATTTTTAAGCAAAGTCGCTCACTTCACGCATCTCATTCTCCGCAATCAATGCTCCGATTGAGCTGATTTTTTTACTGTAACTTGCCTACATATGATATGTCAAATAAACGTTGAGAAAGAATTTTTAAATTGTTATTTTTTTTTCATTGAAAAAAATACATTTCTTCATATATTTTTGAAAATTTTGCTAAAATTTAGGGAAATCGTCCCCAAAACTCGCGAATATCTTAAATTTCATCAATCTGAAGCAAAACTTGTATTCAGATGATCGAATGGTATTATATTTGCCTCTAAAATTTTGGTCGTTGACAGTAGTTCACGACTTTCGTTTTATTTTGTAAACTAGTGTATCCCTTTGGGATTCCTCCTGGAATTACTTCGGGAACTCCTCCTGGAATTCCTGCAGATATTCCTCCTAGAATTCGTTCGAGGATTCCTTCTGAAATTCTTAGAGATTCTTCCTGTAGTTTCTTCGAGGGTTCTCCCTGGAATTCCTTCGGGCTGGCTACTAGAGTTCCGTCGGGGATTGCACCTGGAATTCGATTAGGGATTCTTTCTTGGAATTATTTTGGGGATTCTTTCTGAAATTTCTTCGGAGACTACTTCTGAAAATTCTCTCGGAAATTTTCGGGGGTTCTTCTTGTAATACTTTCAGGGACGCCTCCTGAAAATTCTTCGGAGATTTCCCCTGTAAATCTTTCAAGGATTCCTCATGGAATTCTTTCGGGGATTTCCATTGAAAATCCTTTGGTGAATTTTCTTGAAAATCGTTCGGGAATTCCTCCCGAAATTTCTTCCTGGAGTGGCTTCAGGGATTCCCTGAAATCCTGGAATTCCGTTTGGGATTCCTACTGAAATTTATTCGAGGACTCATCCTGTACTTCCTTTTGAGATTACTTCCGGGAATTTCTCCTCTAATTCGTTTGGGGGATTGTTCCTGGAATTCTTTCGGGGATTACTACATGAACTTCTTCGAGGATTCTCCCTGATGAAAGATTTCCCCTGGATCCCCGTTCGGGGACTTTTCTTGAAAATCCTTCGGTGATTTCTACTGAAATTTCAGCAAGGATTCCTCCTGGAATTCTTTCGAGGATTTCTCCTGGACCTTCTTCAGAAAATCCTTCTGGAATTCGATCGGGGATTCCTCCTGGAATTCTATCGAGGACTACTTCTGGAAGCTCTTCGAAGATTCTTTCTGGATTTCCTTCTGGGATTCTTCCTGGAATTCCAGAAGGATTTCCTGAAGAAAGTCCAGGAGAAATCCTCGAACGAATTCCCGTAGGAATCCCTGCAGAAATTCCAGTAGGAATCCCTGAAGGATTTTCAAGAAAAGACCCAGAACGGGGATCCTGGGGAAATCTTTCATCAGCAGGAATCCCCGAAAGAATTCCAGAAACAATCCTCCGAACGAATTAGAGGATAAATTCCCGTAAGAACTCCAGGAAGAATTCCCGAAGGACTTTCAGGAGTATTCCTTGATGGAATTTCAGGAGGACTCTCTGAAGAACATTCTGAAGGAATCCCCGAAGGAAGTCCAGGAGGAGTCTTCGATTAAATTTCAGAAGTAATCGCAAAAGGAATTCCAGGAAATTCCAGGAATTAGGGGTTCCTTGAAGTCATCCCAGGAGGAAATTCTAGGAGGAATCTCCGAAGGATTTCCCAAAAAAAAAATCCCAAAGAATTTTCAATAGAAATCCTCGTACGAATTCCATGAGGAATCCTTAAAAGATTTCCAGGAAGAGTCCCCGAAGAATTTTCAGGAGGCATCCCCGAAAAAATTACAAGAGGAATTCCCGAAGAAATTTCAGGACGATTCCCCGAAACAATTTTAGGAGGAATTCCCCAAAGAATTTCAAGAAAGAATCCCTTAGCACATTCCAGGTGCAATTCCCGACGTAACTCTAGGGACAATCCCGAAGAAATTCCAGGAATATCCCTCGAAGAATCTACAAGAAGAATCTCTAAGAATTTCAGCAGGAATTCCCAAAGAAATTTCAGAAGAAATCTCCGAACGAATTCCAGAAAGACTTCCCGGAGTAATTCCAGGAGGAATCCGAGAAGTAATTCCAGGAAAAATCCCAGAAGGATGTTCTTGAACGAATTCTTGGAGGAATATCCACAGGAATTCCTGGAGGAATCCCCAAATTCCAGGAGGAATTCCAAAAGGACTATTAGTTGTAGTCCCCGAAGAAATTCCAGGAGGGATTCCCTAATGATTTTCAGAAGAATTCCAGAAGTAAACGCTGTTGGAATTCCAGGAGGGATCTCCGAAAGAATTCCCCATGGAGTTTCAGGAGTATACCTTGAGGTAATTCCAGGAGAAATCCCCGAAGAAATTCTTGGAGGAATCCTCGAAGGAGTTCCAGAAACCATCTACGAAGGTGCAATTTCCGGGATAAACACTCGAAGAAATACTGGAACAATCTCAAAGAACTCCAGCAGAAATCACCAAAGGAATTCCAAAGAAAATTTGATGAGGAATCCCCTAAAGATTTCTAGGAGAAATCATAAAAGGACATACAGTGGTAATTCTCGCAAGAGCTCCAGGAGGAATCCTCAAAGGAATTCCAGAAGCAATCTCCAAAGGAATTCCATGAGGAATTCTCGATGGAAGTGCAGGAGGAATCCTTGAAAGAGTTTCAGACAAAATCTTCTAAGAAATTCCAGGAGGAATCTTCGAAAGGTTTCCAGAGGGAATCTTTCCAGAAAAGGGAAAGGATTTGCATGAGGAATTCCCGAAGCAATTCCAAAAGCAATCTCCAAAGGAATTCCATTCCTGGAATTTCTTCGAAGAATTCTCCTGGAATTACTTCAGGGATTCCTCCTGGATTTCCATTGAGAATTCATCATGGAATAACTTTGGGGATTACATCTGGAATTCTTTCGAGATCCTCCCCACCCCTAAGGTCTTTTTATGATTCCTTCTAGAAATCTTTTGGGGATTCCTCATCGTATTCCTTAGAAAATTTTCTTTGGAATTCCTTTGGTGATTCCTGCTAGAATTCTTTGAGATTCTTCCTGCATTCCTTCGAGGGTTGTGTCCGGAGTTTCTTCAGTGATTAACTCCTGGAAATCCTTCGAGGATGGCTTCTAGAAATGCTTCGAGGATTCCTTCAGGTTTTTCCCTGAATACTCCTCCAACTCCTTCGGGGATTCTTCCTGGAATTTCAACAGCGACTACATCTTGAATTCCTTCGGAGATTCATCCTGAAGTTCGCTCAGAGATTCTTCCTCGGAATTCCTTCGATGATTGAAATTCCTTCGGGTTTTTTTCTTGGAATTCCTTTGTGGATTCCACCTGGAATTCCTTCGGGAATTGAAGTTCCTTCGGGAATTGCTCCTGGAACTCCTTCATGGATTCCTTCTGGTGTTCATCGGAATTCCAGAAGGAATCCCCTAACAAATTCCAGGAGGATTTCCTAAAGGAAGTCCAAGAGAAATCCTCGAAGGAATTCCAGCAGGATTTTCATGAGAAATCCTCGAAGGATTTTCAAGAAAAATCTGCGAATGGGGATGCAGGAGGAATCCTTCCAGAAACATTACAACGGAAAGGCCCGAAAACTTTTCAGGAGGCAACCCTGATCGAATTTCAGGAGAAATCTCTGAAGGATATCTGAGAGTAGTTCCGAAAAAAATCCAGGAGGAATCTCCGAAGGCATTCAAGGAGTAATCCTCGAAGGAAATTCAGGGGGATTTCCTGAAGGAAGGCTGGGAGGAATCGTCAAATAAATTTCAGGAGGAATTCAATCAGGAATTCCAGGAGGATCCCGAAGGAATTCCAGGAAGAAGCCTCGACGGAAAAACAAGAAGAGTTTCAAAGAATTGCAGCAGGAATCCTGAAAGGAATAGCATGAGGAATTCTCGAAGTAATTCCAGAACATAGTCCCCGAACGAATTCTAGAAGGAATCTCCACAGGAATTTCAGGAGGAATCCCCGAAAGGCTTTTAGTTGTAGTCCCCGATGGAGTTCTAGGAGAAATTTGTGAACGAATTTCAGTAGGATTTCTTGCAGAAATTCCAGGAGAAATCCCCGAAGGAATTTTAGTAGGAATGCCCGAAGGATTTTGAAGAAAAATCCCCGAAGAAATATCAAGAGAAATTCCCGAACAAATTCCACGGAATACTTGAAAGATTTCCAGGGGGAATCTTTCCAGAAAAGAGAAAGGATTTCCAGGAGCAAATCTCCGAAGAATTTTCAGGAAGCATCCTCTAAGAAATTCCAGGAGGAATCGCCGAACGAATTCCAGGAGGAATTCCAGAAGAAGTCTTCGAAGGAATTTCGGGAAGATTCTCTGAATGAATTCCAGGAAAAATCTCAAAGAATTCCAAAGAAAATTTCCTTTGAAATTTGATGAGAAATCCCCAAAAGATTTATAGCAGGATTCATGGACAGGAGGAATACTCGAAGGAATTCCAGAAGCAATTCCCAATGGATTTCCATGAGGAATTCTCGATGGAAGTTCAGGAGAAATCCCTGAAGGAATTCCAGGGGAAATCTCCAAAGAAATCCCCGAAGGATTTCCTGAATTAATCCCCCAAAAAATTCCTCCTAGAATTTCTTCGAAGATTTCTCCTGGACTTCCATCGAAAATTTCTCTTGGAATTTCTTTGGGAATTGCTTCTGGAATTCCTTCGAGAATTCCTCCTGTAAGTCCTTCAATGATTCCTTCTATAAATCTTTTGGGGATTTCTCACCAAATTTCAAAAGAAAGATTCGCCCTGTTATTTTTTCAAAAATTCCTCTTTCAATTTCTTCAAGGATTTCTCCTGGAATTTCTTCGAAGATTTCGCCTGATATTCCTTCAGGTATTCTTCCAGTACTTCCATCAAGAATTCCTCACGGAATTCCTTTGGCAATTGCTTATCGAATTCCTTCGAGGATTCCTCTTGGAACTCTTGCAAGAATTCACCCTGTATGCCATTTTATGATTCATTATAGAAATCTTTTGGAGATTCCTCAACAAATTTCTTGGAAAATTTTCTGTGGAATTACTTTCACGAGGATTTTTCTAGGAATTTCTTCGGGGATTCTTCCGTCAAAGATTCCATCAAGGAATACTCCTAAAATTCCATGGGAGATTCTTCCTGGCATTCTTCCGGAGTTTCCTCCTGAAATTCCAACAGGAATTCATCCTGGAATTTCTTAATGTAAAGGGATCTTTGTGGAATTCGATCAGGAATTCTTCCTGGAATTCCTTCGGAGACCACAACTAAAAGTCTTTCTGGGATTCCTCCTGGAATTCTGTCTAGGATTTCTCATGGAATTCACAGCTTCCTTCTGAAATTTCTGCGAATAATCCACCTAGAATTCGTCGGTGATTCCTTCTGGAATTCGTTTGGAGATTCCTGCTGAAAATTTTTGAGATTCTTTCTGTAGTTTCTTCGAGGGCTCTTCCTGGAATTCCTTCGGGATTGCTCCTTGAGTTACACCAGGGATTGCACCTGGATATCACTTAGGGATTATTTCTTGGATTTTTTTCGGGGATTCCTCCTGGAGTTCATTCGGGAATTTGTCATGGAATTTCTTCGAGATTCTTTTTGTAATTCTTTCGGGGATGCCTCCTGAACATTATTCAGGAATTTTTCCTGGAAATCTTTCAAGGATTTCTCATGAAATTCGTTCGGTGATTTCTTTTGAAAACTCTACGGGGATTTCTATTGAAAATTCTTCGGAGATTCCTCCTGGAATGACTTCGGGGATTTCTCCTGGAATTCCATCGAGGACTACAACAAGAAGTCCTTCGGGAATTCTTCCTGGATTTCTGTCGGGGATTTCTCCTCGAATTAGTTTGACGGATTGTTCCTGGAATTGTTTCGGGGATTCCTATATGAATTTCTTCGCAGATTCATCCTGAAATTCCTTCGCAAGATATTTTAATTTTAGTAAATTTCATATTTAAAAAAATGTAAAACTCGATATTGAGCTAAAACTAAAAAACTGCTCTACTTAAAATTTTTTGAAGTACGGTTTCGAAATCAGCGCTAAATTGTGCTTCAAAAACTTTGGTCGTTGAGAAAAGTTCACAACTTTAGTTTTATTTTGTAAACTAGTGTAATCAATTATTTTCCAGTTGAAATTTTCGTCACTATTCCAAAGATTTTCTCAGAAATTTTTCCAGATATTCCTCGGATAGTTCTTTAGATTTCCTCATAAAATTGATTAAGAAAATATTCTAGGCATGTTCTTCAAATGTTCCCTTGGTTGGTTTCTTGCAAAGTTACGACAACAAATTGCTTCTAGGAATGATTCTAAATATTTCCTCTGTAATTCTTCAAAAGATCCATCTTAAAATTCTTAAAAAGACTCTTCCAGTTATTCCTTTTGAAAATCCACAACAAAGTCCTCCACAGATTCCAGAAAGAATTTTTCGAGCTACTTTCAAAAATCCTCCAGAAATCTTCCTAGGAACTCATATACTGATTCATGCAACATTTTCACAATAGTTCCCCTACACATTCATTTGAAGCTTCATCTGGGAATTGTTCATTTTTTTCCAGGAATTATTCTAAATATTCTTCCGAAATAACTTTCGGATACATATTAATAAATTCCTTCTGAAACTCCTGTGGAACTCCCCTCGAGACTTTCTATAAGGGTTGCTTCTAAGATTTCATCAGGAATTCTTTCTGTTGTCCTTCCAGAGATGCGTTCATAAATTCCTTTTGAAATACTTCGTCCATTCTTCGAAATTCTTCCATAAACTTCACCATATCTTCTCTATGTGTTCTAAGAATTGCTTCAGACATCCTAACGGAAAATAATCCTGAGAATTATCTTTATTTCTAAATTTTTAGCCCGGGGCTAGTTCGTCTCCGGGCCCACAGCTTTAATTCCCTTGCTAAGGAAGAACTTACATTTTGTGAGTATGTCGCGAGTGGGATTTGAATTCAGGTCCTGGGCGTGATAGTTTCAACCATCATAGGTCCACGCTGTACAGACACTCTAGTAGAGAATTCTCCGTACGGTCCTCAAAATGTTTTCCCTGGAATTACTCTAGAGGTTCTTTCATCCCGAAGAAATTTAACAAAAACTTTCTGCAAAGAATCAATCACGATTTGTTCCAGAAATACTCCCGTGTAACCACCAGAGACTGCTCAACAGATGTTTGCGAACCTCCAAAGAAACTCCTAGAGGTATTTCTGCAAAAATTCAAAGAGGAAACAGTGTAGCGATCACATGGACATACTCTTGAAGGTATTCTTAGAAGAACCTTTCGATAATAATATTGACGAAATTTTTTAGGTACTTCTGGAGGAATCCTGAAGAACTGCTTGCGGAAATGCTATTGGAATGTGTAGATGAGCTCCTTGACTTCGTGGTGAAGGAATCTCTGGAAGAATTCTTGTCGAAGTCTTTGGAATTAAAATCAAATGAAATCGAACTTTTTGAAATATCTGAAGGAGTTCCTGGAGGGATTTCCGGAGGAGTCCCTTTTCCACAAGGAATTTGAATTATTTCTGAAAGAATCGCTTTAGAAATTCCTTGTTGGAGGATTTGTATGCAAAAAAACTTCTAGAAGAATATTAATTGCTGGAAAATTTTGAAACAATACCTGGAGGCATTTCAAATGAATCTCCTAAAAAATGTTTGAAAGAAGGACACTCTGGAGCAACTACAGTAGGCACTCTCTTCCTGAAGGAAGCTTTCAGAAACCCCCGAAGAAATCACTGGCGAAATCTTTGGTGGAATCTCCTGATTGAATTCTGGAAGATCCTTTGGACGATGAACCTCTTGAAGAATTATTGGATAACTTAAAGAACTACTTGCGGAATTTCTTGAGTTATTCCTGAGAGAACTTCTACGGAGGAATCGCTTACGAAATCTCTGGAAGAGTTTCTGGCTGAATCTCTGAGAGAACACTGAACGAGTTCCTCTGGTGGGAATTTCTGAAGGATATTGAGGGATAGGAGAAAGAATTCTTGGAAGAATATTTTCCTAGACAATTCTCAGATAAAGCTCTGGATGAATTATATGCTGTTGGAAGAATCTCTGAATGAGCTCTTATAAATGTTTATGAAGGAATTTCTGAAAGTAGCTTGGTAAGTGCTTCTTGTGGACTTGTTGGAGGATCTCCTGAAGGGCTTTCTGGTAGAATTTTAAAAGGAATTCATGGTGGAATCTCCAAAGGAATCACTTTGAATCTTTAAAGAATACCAGAGTATTTCTTTTGTATAGTTTCTAGAAGAATAGAGTTTTGATATCTCGCTTCAAGAGTTTCTTGTAGTATCTTTGCAAGAAAACCCAAAAGAGGTACTGGAGAAATTCCTCAAAAATCTCTGGGACAATATTTAGAAAAAGCCGAAAAAATTCTTCGAGGAATCTCTGGAAGAGATTCTGAACAAATCTTGGAATAATTCAATGAGATTTTTTTAAGGAAATGCATAAGAAAAACTCTGAAAGAACTGTCTTGCTAGATCTGGAATTCTTGGAGAATCCTATGGCAGAATCGCAAAAAAAACTTTGGGCGACAGTGTTAAAAAAACCTGTCTGAAATTGTCTGAAAGGGTCTATTGATAAATGTCCAATGAAA
Organism: Aedes albopictus; assembly: GCF_035046485.1. NCBI lineage: Eukaryota > Metazoa > Arthropoda > Insecta > Diptera > Culicidae > Aedes > Aedes albopictus. Next base: position 33,722 of record NW_026917082.1, read on the forward strand.
TAATTCGTGATAAAATCTCGTGATGAAATACTGTAAATATCTATGAAGGAATTCTTGGAACAATCTTTAAATCGTGAGAAAAATAAACTGTGAAGGAATATCTGGCAATCATT
>NW_026917083.1:0-33663 GCF_035046485.1 Aedes albopictus
CAATATAATTTGTTGTTGAACAGTCAAATGTATCATTATTTATGGTGTATCATTAGTTTATGGTGATTTTATTGGAAATTTTTATTAGGGTTTATTGGTGACTCATTTATTCGATTGTTTTTCAATAGATCTTTCATAATTCAAAGTAACTATGAGTAAACACGAGTTTAAGTTATTATTATTATTAAAAAAAAATATTTCTCAATTGCACTTAAAACAATTCGTAACAATGAAATAACAATAAATATTATTGTCGCTTCAATCATGTTATTCAATTATGTATAATTAAATACAATTCATTTGGCATTTTTTTTTGTTTTTCGTTTTAAATGCTTGATATGTGCAGTGTTTTGTCTGACTAATTAGGAATTCCAAAGTAAACCACCTTTGATAACAATATGAATACAATTATTTTATTGGAGTCAATTGAACCGTTGCACAGTGGTTGAAATCGCGAAAAAACACGATCGTGGGCATTTCAAATGAGAAAATGTGAAAATAATATAATGTGATGTTCTGCAAAGTTGTTACATATTTTTATGAGTAACTTTTCATAAATTTTGTTTTTTGATAAGTTTACTCAAAATTTAGATAAACATTCTATTTTCAACATAAGCCACGATAACTGAATCGTGTCTTCGGTAAAGTTGTAGATAATATCATGCAGAAAAATGTTACCGAAGACACATTTGCTCTATCTTTTGAAATAAGCAATATATAATAACTTTAGTAACAACATCCCCTTCAAACCTTGAAAACCACTAAATCCTATATATATTCCTTGAATGAGGTTTTCATGACTTTTGATGTTCTGAACACTTGTTCAGTATGTTAGTATGCATTTTTTCTCTGAAGGCAGTATTGCCATATTATTATTGTTTCTACGTGATTTTTTTAGATTTTCTATGAAAAATTACCATTTTTAATGAGATATCTCGCAAAGTGGCAAAAAAGTCAGAGCACAAAAAAAAGTTGAATTAAAATTCTATCTTATACAGGTCAATTGATTAGTTGCTCTTTGTCTCTTCGATAGTTAAATTGTGTTTGAAAATTGTGAGAACACTTTTTAAGGTTAAAATTAACACGAAGTTAATTCTGTTTCAAAATGGTTTTCGTGGCTTGGAATGTTCATGTGACTGCGACAGCGTTTATAGAAATAATTATTATGCACCTTTCTAATGGATTTTAACGTTTTCGAAACTTCTCGAGACTTTTCAGGGTATCGCATAATAGAAAAACGATTCTTGAACATAAAAAAAGCAAAACTAAAAATGAAAATATGATATCGCTGTCTCAAACCAAAAGATGTATTTTCTCAATACCAAAAAACGCATATAAACATTCCAAGCAACGAAAATTCTTTAAAAGAGATTCAACGATTTTTTTTGCAACTTTGCGAGATATCTCATTATTAAAAATGGTCATTTTTCATAGAAAATCTAAAAAATCACATACACACTAAGATCAGCTCGGTATTTTCCCCATCTTTTTACTGAGTTCTCAACAGCAGAATTAACTCGGTATGCTCGGTTATCCCTTTTGCTGAATACTCTGTAAAAGAGTTAACGAGCTCTGCAAATGAACTGTCAAAAATTACAGATGAACAGTGAATATCGTTACTGATGAACGGTAAATATTGATTACCGAATGTACCGAGTTAAATCTGCTGTTGAGAGCTCAGTAAAAAGATAAAAAAAATGCAGAACTCAGCGAAAAATTTACTGAGCTGGAAAATTGGAATCTTAGTGTGTAGAAACAATAATAATATGGCAACACTGTCTTCAGAAAAAAGATGCATAATAACATACTGAACAAGTGTTCAGAACATCAAGAGCCATGAAAACCTGATCCAAGAAATATATAAAGGATTTAGTGGTTTTTCAAGGTTTGAAGGGGTTGTTCATACTAAATTTATTATATACCGTCAAACGGGGTTACTTGCAACAGCGGAGTAACTTGCAACACGATGATGCACATTACATGTGAACTATTTTCTCATAATAATGAAAGCTAGTATGTTCCACTATTCCGGTTATCAAAATTATCAATACAAAAGATCGTTTTAGTGAAAAAAATCAGTTTTGTTTCTTTGTTAATTATTAAGCTACACTGGTTGCCCGTGTAGCTGCCGGCTTAGAATAGCACTACGGACCACCTGTTCCGGGGGTAAAAGTCCACCAAACAGGTAACCCCAATCCAAGGTGTCAGGCGACCCGTGCTGAGGGATGAATGGTTGAGGGGGTTTAAAAGATGCTCAATCTTTAACGGAGCCCGTAGCGTGGGTAGATCGCCTTTTTGGGTTGCGTTGCGGTGATAGATCTACCAAACCGAAATCTAGTGTCGTCCTAATTTTCAGTTTTGGAATATGTGTTCTGGTAATTAAAGGCGTTATAGTTTTTAGTCCTTGCTACTGGTGTTGTGATGACTTCCAGTCTTTGAATAAAACTAAGTTTACCAACTTTACTTTGCATATAGTTAAAAACCTCACCATCTGAGGCTAAACTCAATGCAAAGGAAATCAAATTGGGTTAGGGATCCATGTATGTACTAACTCTTCGAAGACTGGAAAGTGCTAGTACGCAAGGAACATACTAGAATCCTTATTGCTGAACACATGTTCCATTATTGGAATGATATTGCTGCTAATGTTAAAACCCGGGTCCTACTGGGGAGAATTTAGCAGTAAAACAAGGGTGATGCTAGGTTTCCGATGCATGGCCAATATCAGTACTCTTGTTTTGTTTTCTAAGAAAACAAAACAAAAACTGTATCAAAATCGATACTTTATTGCCCCTCAATGGCAATTGAGTAATGCGACATGCACTACACTAAGGATACGGGTAATGTCACAATAGATCTAAAAACTGGTCGCAGTGACAAACCCGAACAGGAATAAAAAAAAAAAAAAAGCTACACTGTTAAAACGGTTTGCTCATTTTATGCCATAAAAACACGTATGAAAATCGTGCTGTACCTCTCTCTTATGGTAAGTGCGATCAATCTGATGACCTTCCTTGCAGTTAGGGTATCTAATAGTAAGCTTACCTGAACAATAAAAGTTTGATAAACTTATCGACTAAGGGATGTAAAAAATCATTATCGGATTCGACAACCACTATGGGGTAACTTGCAACAGTTGAAATTAACAAAAAGAAATGTTTTTTATTTTCGTTTCACGATATTTCTGATAGAAATGGATCATTTATTAATTACGTAACGCGCTCATTTTCAAAAATCAACTCAATTTAACAATTTTTTTGAACGATACCTTCAAACATTGTTAGGGACTTCCGTATTTTGAAATTCTATTCATGTTGACCTTGTTGAAAGTTTAATTCAGTTTTTGGACACTCTAAAACAATCAGCAATATCAATTCTGAACCTAGATGGAGAAAATTATTTCAGCTGAATGCACAAACCAACGGCTACAATATTTACAAAGTTGAATGGGTGTTGTTTAAATCATGCTATTTTAGCTGAAAAAGACAAACACCACTTCAAACTGCGTCCTTTAAAAGATACGTTAAGCCCAGGTTAATCATCAACTTCAAACTGAATATTACCTAAAGATGACTCACTCCAAATTTTCAAGAAATTACGTTAAACAATGTTAACATTTTGTAACTAGTACTGAGTCACGATATATTATATATTTGAGTGACGTGAGACCTGCCGTGAAACGATGTGCTCTCGCTTGTAACAACTACCAACCCTTTCATGAAATATCATATTTTAGTTGGTTAGTGAACATCTATTCAATATATTTTTCATGCATCACATCAAAAATTCATAATATGACCAAGTTCTAGAATGTTAGTGCAGCTTAGTGGTAGCTAACTTAGCTTCATGTCATGTGTTGCAAGTTACCCCACATATGGGGTAACTTGCAACAAGCATGTATTTCGTACCTCCCGATTAGGTGGCAACGTATTTTGGTAAATCAAGTCCTGCATAGTATTCTACTAGTGGTAATTAGTGTACACGATGCTTTACAGTATATTTGAATTATTTAGATTTTCAATGATATTGCTTCAAAGTCGAAAAGTGTTGCAAGTTACCCCATTTGACGGTATCGCTTATTTCAATAAATAGAGCAAAATTTTTCTGCATGATATTATCTACCACTTCACCGAAGACACCATTTAGTTATCGTGGCTTATGTAGAAAACAGATTTTTTTTATCTATTTTTTGAGTAACATTATCAAAAAACAAAACTTATCAAAAGTTGCTCATAAAAATATGTAACTACTTTGCAGAACATCACATATTATTTTCACATTTTCACACTCAAAATGTCCACGATCGTATTTTTCGCGATTTCAACCACTGTGCGTTGTTAAAATAAACATACACTAATATTTGGTGTTATAGGGGAAATTGTGTATTTTCGGCAGTTTTGTTCTCTTCGTCATGGGCGGATTTTTGAATGTTGTGGAACACTGAGTTGGCCTCAAATTCATCCCATCCAAGCTGAATTATACGACAAAGTTTCAGGAAATGTTGCCAACAAAAACCCCCAATGCGAGGAGAACAAACTTGCCGATAATACCCATCGTCACCCTATGTGAACAGTTTTTGCTTTCGAAAAACCATAGAATACGTATTTCTTGTTTACATTTTTCGCTAGCATTTACAAGTTCTAATAGTTACCAGAATTGTAAACGATTTATGGTTTGTGATATTTGGCAGTTACTCGAAGAGATTGATGATAGATATTATCAAGAGCTGTCAAGCAACACATAAAAGACATACATCAGAGTGTTCGATTCTTATCAGAAAATGTATATGTACATTCTAGCGGCCATTTGTGCTCATAAAGGCTGGACAGAAATGTTACCGGAAAATATAAATTGTATGGTTTTTCAAAAGCGAAAATACAAATACTTACAAATAACAACACATATCATTGTATCGACGATTCATTGACGCCAATCAATAGAAAAATCATTATAAAAACAATGAAAAAACATTAAGATATATTGTTTTATTTCGAGAAAAGCCCTAAAAATTTCTCATAAAAACACAATTGATTCTATTGTTTTACGCAAAAAAAATGTATGAAAAATACTCAAAATTTGGTTAAGACATAATGTTCGCGAACATACGCTCCCAACGAGGGCAGCATCCAAAGCTGCGCAACCCACTCCAATCATCGTATTGGAACCGTCACCAAGCATCGTCACAAGGCACACACACTCACACGAGCCGACGGGACAGCTGCGACTAACAACGAGAGAGTGAGTGCCGTGAGATCCTGCCGTGAGTGCAGTAGCGAACCCCGCCGCCGCAGCCGTCGTCATCGTCATCATCATCATCGACTCTCGTCGTCGTCGCCCTGCAGGTAGCGTGCTGATGATGGTTCCACACATGTCGCGTTATTATTGTTTCTACGTGATTTTTTTAGATTTTCTATGAAAAATTACCATTTTTAATGAGATATCTCGCAAAGTGGCAAAAAAGTCAGAGCACAAAAAAAAGTTGAATTAAAATTCTATCTTATACAGGTCAATTGATTAGTTGCTCTTTGTCTCTTCGATAGTTAAATTGTGTTTGAAAATTGTGAGAACACTTTTTAAGGTTAAAATTAACACGAAGTTAATTCTGTTTCAAAATGGTTTTCGTGGCTTGGAATGTTCATGTGACTGCGACAGCGTTTATAGAAATAATTATTATGCACCTTTCTAATGGATTTTAACGTTTTCGAAACTTCTCGAGACTTTTCAGGGTATCGCATAATAGAAAAACGATTCTTGAACATAAAAAAAGCAAAACTAAAAATGAAAATATGATATCGCTGTCTCAAACCAAAAGATGTATTTTCTCAATACCAAAAAACGCATATAAACATTCCAAGCAACGAAAATTCTTTAAAAGAGATTCAACGATTTTTTTTGCAACTTTGCGAGATATCTCATTATTAAAAATGGTCATTTTTCATAGAAAATCTAAAAAATCACATACACACTAAGATCAGCTCGGTATTTTCCCCATCTTTTTACTGAGTTCTCAACAGCAGAATTAACTCGGTATGCTCGGTTATCCCTTTTGCTGAATACTCTGTAAAAGAGTTAACGAGCTCTGCAAATGAACTGTCAAAAATTACAGATGAACAGTGAATATCGTTACTGATGAACGGTAAATATTGATTACCGAATGTACCGAGTTAAATCTGCTGTTGAGAGCTCAGTAAAAAGATAAAAAAAATGCAGAACTCAGCGAAAAATTTACTGAGCTGGAAAATTGGAATCTTAGTGTGTAGAAACAATAATAATATGGCAACACTGTCTTCAGAAAAAAGATGCATAATAACATACTGAACAAGTGTTCAGAACATCAAGAGCCATGAAAACCTGATCCAAGAAATATATAAAGGATTTAGTGGTTTTTCAAGGTTTGAAGGGGTTGTTCATACTAAATTTATTATATACCGTCAAACGGGGTTACTTGCAACAGCGGAGTAACTTGCAACACGATGATGCACATTACATGTGAACTATTTTCTCATAATAATGAAAGCTAGTATGTTCCACTATTCCGGTTATCAAAATTATCAATACAAAAGATCGTTTTAGTGAAAAAAATCAGTTTTGTTTCTTTGTTAATTATTAAGCTACACTGGTTGCCCGTGTAGCTGCCGGCTTAGAATAGCACTACGGACCACCTGTTCCGGGGGTAAAAGTCCACCAAACAGGTAACCCCAATCCAAGGTGTCAGGCGACCCGTGCTGAGGGATGAATGGTTGAGGGGGTTTAAAAGATGCTCAATCTTTAACGGAGCCCGTAGCGTGGGTAGATCGCCTTTTTGGGTTGCGTTGCGGTGATAGATCTACCAAACCGAAATCTAGTGTCGTCCTAATTTTCAGTTTTGGAATATGTGTTCTGGTAATTAAAGGCGTTATAGTTTTTAGTCCTTGCTACTGGTGTTGTGATGACTTCCAGTCTTTGAATAAAACTAAGTTTACCAACTTTACTTTGCATATAGTTAAAAACCTCACCATCTGAGGCTAAACTCAATGCAAAGGAAATCAAATTGGGTTAGGGATCCATGTATGTACTAACTCTTCGAAGACTGGAAAGTGCTAGTACGCAAGGAACATACTAGAATCCTTATTGCTGAACACATGTTCCATTATTGGAATGATATTGCTGCTAATGTTAAAACCCGGGTCCTACTGGGGAGAATTTAGCAGTAAAACAAGGGTGATGCTAGGTTTCCGATGCATGGCCAATATCAGTACTCTTGTTTTGTTTTCTAAGAAAACAAAACAAAAACTGTATCAAAATCGATACTTTATTGCCCCTCAATGGCAATTGAGTAATGCGACATGCACTACACTAAGGATACGGGTAATGTCACAATAGATCTAAAAACTGGTCGCAGTGACAAACCCGAACAGGAATAAAAAAAAAAAAAAAGCTACACTGTTAAAACGGTTTGCTCATTTTATGCCATAAAAACACGTATGAAAATCGTGCTGTACCTCTCTCTTATGGTAAGTGCGATCAATCTGATGACCTTCCTTGCAGTTAGGGTATCTAATAGTAAGCTTACCTGAACAATAAAAGTTTGATAAACTTATCGACTAAGGGATGTAAAAAATCATTATCGGATTCGACAACCACTATGGGGTAACTTGCAACAGTTGAAATTAACAAAAAGAAATGTTTTTTATTTTCGTTTCACGATATTTCTGATAGAAATGGATCATTTATTAATTACGTAACGCGCTCATTTTCAAAAATCAACTCAATTTAACAATTTTTTTGAACGATACCTTCAAACATTGTTAGGGACTTCCGTATTTTGAAATTCTATTCATGTTGACCTTGTTGAAAGTTTAATTCAGTTTTTGGACACTCTAAAACAATCAGCAATATCAATTCTGAACCTAGATGGAGAAAATTATTTCAGCTGAATGCACAAACCAACGGCTACAATATTTACAAAGTTGAATGGGTGTTGTTTAAATCATGCTATTTTAGCTGAAAAAGACAAACACCACTTCAAACTGCGTCCTTTAAAAGATACGTTAAGCCCAGGTTAATCATCAACTTCAAACTGAATATTACCTAAAGATGACTCACTCCAAATTTTCAAGAAATTACGTTAAACAATGTTAACATTTTGTAACTAGTACTGAGTCACGATATATTATATATTTGAGTGACGTGAGACCTGCCGTGAAACGATGTGCTCTCGCTTGTAACAACTACCAACCCTTTCATGAAATATCATATTTTAGTTGGTTAGTGAACATCTATTCAATATATTTTTCATGCATCACATCAAAAATTCATAATATGACCAAGTTCTAGAATGTTAGTGCAGCTTAGTGGTAGCTAACTTAGCTTCATGTCATGTGTTGCAAGTTACCCCACATATGGGGTAACTTGCAACAAGCATGTATTTCGTACCTCCCGATTAGGTGGCAACGTATTTTGGTAAATCAAGTCCTGCATAGTATTCTACTAGTGGTAATTAGTGTACACGATGCTTTACAGTATATTTGAATTATTTAGATTTTCAATGATATTGCTTCAAAGTCGAAAAGTGTTGCAAGTTACCCCATTTGACGGTATCGCTTATTTCAATAAATAGAGCAAAATTTTTCTGCATGATATTATCTACCACTTCACCGAAGACACCATTTAGTTATCGTGGCTTATGTAGAAAACAGATTTTTTTTATCTATTTTTTGAGTAACATTATCAAAAAACAAAACTTATCAAAAGTTGCTCATAAAAATATGTAACTACTTTGCAGAACATCACATATTATTTTCACATTTTCACACTCAAAATGTCCACGATCGTATTTTTCGCGATTTCAACCACTGTGCGTTGTTAAAATAAACATACACTAATATTTGGTGTTATAGGGGAAATTGTGTATTTTCGGCAGTTTTGTTCTCTTCGTCATGGGCGGATTTTTGAATGTTGTGGAACACTGAGTTGGCCTCAAATTCATCCCATCCAAGCTGAATTATACGACAAAGTTTCAGGAAATGTTGCCAACAAAAACCCCCAATGCGAGGAGAACAAACTTGCCGATAATACCCATCGTCACCCTATGTGAACAGTTTTTGCTTTCGAAAAACCATAGAATACGTATTTCTTGTTTACATTTTTCGCTAGCATTTACAAGTTCTAATAGTTACCAGAATTGTAAACGATTTATGGTTTGTGATATTTGGCAGTTACTCGAAGAGATTGATGATAGATATTATCAAGAGCTGTCAAGCAACACATAAAAGACATACATCAGAGTGTTCGATTCTTATCAGAAAATGTATATGTACATTCTAGCGGCCATTTGTGCTCATAAAGGCTGGACAGAAATGTTACCGGAAAATATAAATTGTATGGTTTTTCAAAAGCGAAAATACAAATACTTACAAATAACAACACATATCATTGTATCGACGATTCATTGACGCCAATCAATAGAAAAATCATTATAAAAACAATGAAAAAACATTAAGATATATTGTTTTATTTCGAGAAAAGCCCTAAAAATTTCTCATAAAAACACAATTGATTCTATTGTTTTACGCAAAAAAAATGTATGAAAAATACTCAAAATTTGGTTAAGACATAATGTTCGCGAACATACGCTCCCAACGAGGGCAGCATCCAAAGCTGCGCAACCCACTCCAATCATCGTATTGGAACCGTCACCAAGCATCGTCACAAGGCACACACACTCACACGAGCCGACGGGACAGCTGCGACTAACAACGAGAGAGTGAGTGCCGTGAGATCCTGCCGTGAGTGCAGTAGCGAACCCCGCCGCCGCAGCCGTCGTCATCGTCATCATCATCATCGACTCTCGTCGTCGTCGCCCTGCAGGTAGCGTGCTGATGATGGTTCCACACATGTCGCGTGGGTTCTACGCGCGCGTAGAACTTTCCACGTGGTTCTGGAATACCACATTTTTGGTATATATATGCGACCCGTTCCCAGAAGCGAGTTAGTTGAATTCCAAAAGTGAAAGTGATAAGCGTTCGCGTGGCTTTAAGGCTCAAGCATTCGTCATCATTTTTCGGAAAATAAAAAGCAGTTTTCTCGCTGCAAATCAAGACAAGGATCATGAAAATATATTCACTGCATTATATTCCTCATGTGGAGTACAGTGAATATATTTTCATAGCAAGAACTTTTGTTTTGAACGAAAAAACTGCTTCCAAATGTTTGATGATGACGATGATTTCAATGACGAAAAGTTCAACGTTAACAACGCGAAGTGAAATTAATCCAAGTGTAAATAGCAGTTAGAGAATAAAGTAGTGAAGTTGTGAAAGTGATCCAGTGAATTTCTCTCCCTATCCGAAACGAAACCTGTTCTCTTCTGCCGTGCTATACCCCCCAATACAGTCCAGTGTTCTTGCCAAAATTTCTTGTGTTCATTGCCGAACACAAATTTGGTCCTTCGAGCCGGATCAGGATCCGGTAGTGTGTGAAAGCGTGCCGCGTGGCTTGAACAACGCGGTAGTGTGTCGTTTAAAAAGCGTGCCGCGTGGCTTCGACAGCGCGGTAGTGCGTAGTTTCAGAAGCGTGCACGTAGCTTCAACAGCGTGCTGTGCAGTGCAAAGCGTGGACGTGGCTTCGACAACGTCCATATCCGTGTCGGTCCGCGAGAGTAAACCGCGTCGTCGCGTTGTGACTTAATCCATCGTTCCGGAATTCGTGTGGTGTCGATTCCATCCGGTCCGACAAGCGCGTCGATTTTCGTGGTATCCCGAGTGAGTCCACCGTCGCGTAGTGCTACCTTCCGTCACTCCGGACATTCTGTGATAGTGTTCCATCCGTTGTGACAAGCGCGTCGGTTCCCAGCCAATAGGCGATTGATTCCATCGTCGCGTAGTGCTTTGTGTCCGTCGCTTCGGAATCTTCAAGTGATTTCTTCCGTCCGTGGCGACACACGCGTCGGTTCCAGTAATCGCATCCAGTAGAGCGAAGTTCCCGTTTTCCGCCGTAGTGTTGGGCATTGCATCCATCGCTTCGGAGTCCGTGCTCTCTTCCATCCGCTGTGTCAAGTGCAGCGGAATCTCAGTCTACATTTTCGTTGCTGACCCGTGAGAGACTCGATTAAGATGCCGCCCAAGAGAACACCAGTGAAGAAGGTGCCAGATCCTGCTGATAACGGAGAACTGAGAGCACTGTTCCTCAACCGTGGAGCTGCTCAACGAAATGTTAGCCGAATCCAGACCATCCTGGAACAGGCCGAAGCAGACAGCGTCGAGCTAACCTCAGCCAAGATTAAGGTGTACCAACGAAGCGTCGAGAATGCCCACACCGAGTACACCCGATTCCATCAAAAGATCATCGCCCTGTCCCCGCCAGATGGACTTGAGGAACAAGAAGAGTGCTACCACAAGTTTTTGGACCTGTACGAGGACGTGTCTGTGCTGCTCGAGAGCCGGAACGAGAAGTTGACTGCGCCATCAACTCAGCAGCCTTCGTACGTCACAAACCAACAACCGATCATCGTTCAGTCGCAGTCCTTCGGTGCTCCACTGCCAACCTTCGATGGTCATTATGAAGCATGGCCTCGCTTCAAAGCCATGTTTCAGGATCTGATGCAGCGCTCATCAGATTCGGACGCGGTGAAGCTATACCACCTGGAAAACTCCTTGAAAGGAGATGCCGCTGGTGTGATCGACCTGGAGACGTTGCAGGACAACGATTACCAGCGTGCATGGGACATCCTGGAGGAAAGGTTTGGTAACAAGCGACTAATCCTAGAATCGCACATTCTGGGCCTCCTAAACATGAAGAGGATGACTAAAAAGTCGTCGAAGGACCTCCGGAGGCTCATCGATGAGTGCACCCGTCACGTTGAGAACCTCATGAAGCTTGGTCAACCGCTTTCAGGAATGTCGGAGTTGCTCGTGGTGACTGTGCTCACTCGTGCCTTAGATGATCAAACCCGTGAGTTGTGGGAAGCTTCAATCGATCAGACGAAGCTACCAGTGTACGAGCAGACGATCGAGTTCCTGAAGCAGCGATGCATCATTCTGGAGAGATGCGAGAACAGTGCACCCATCGTATCCCCGAATCCTAAGGTCTCCAACCAGAAGCCACCAGCGTCTAAGTTAGTGCCTTCCAAGTCATCATACGCAGTGTTCATGTCGTCGACGTATGTGTGCGACTTCTGTTCTGAACAGCACCAGAATTTCAAGTGTTCCGTGTTCCAGAAGCTGTCCATGGATCAGCGTGAAACCATGGTGAAAAAGCTAAGCATTTGTTTTAATTGTTTGCGAAAGGGCCATCGTAGCTTAGCGTGTTCCAACAGTAAATCATGCAGGAAATGTTCAAAGAGACATCACACGTTGCTCCATTTCGAACGCAGGGGGAATCCAGCAAAACGTGCGGATACACGGAAGCCTTCTGAAGCCATCCCAGTATGTACCACCCTAGTAAGCAGTATAGCAGGCAAGCACATCCAACCAGTGCCGGTGCGGAAGTTAGTGAAAAACATCGACGATTATCCACCGAAGAGTAGGCGGATAAGCAGTTTCATCCAGAACCCTGAGCAAGTTTTCCGGCCGCTAGTAAGGCCACCGCCTTCCTTTGAGGGACAGCAGCAGCCAACAACCACTGGAATTGGAACTGCATTCCAACGGGCGGGAGTTTGTTCGCGAACATACGCTCCCAACGAGGGCAGCATCCAAAGCTGCGCAACCCACTCCAATCATCGTATTGGAACCGTCACCAAGCATCGTCACAAGGCACACACACTCACACGAGCCGACGGGACAGCTGCGACTAACAACGAGAGAGTGAGTGCCGTGAGATCCTGCCGTGAGTGCAGTAGCGAACCCCGCCGCCGCAGCCGTCGTCATCGTCATCATCATCATCGACTCTCGTCGTCGTCGCCCTGCAGGTAGCGTGCTGATGATGGTTCCACACATGTCGCGTGGGTTCTACGCGCGCGTAGAACTTTCCACGTGGTTCTGGAATACCACATTTTTGGTATATATATGCGACCCGTTCCCAGAAGCGAGTTAGTTGAATTCCAAAAGTGAAAGTGATAAGCGTTCGCGTGGCTTTAACAACGCGAAGTGAAATTAATCCAAGTGTAAATAGCAGTTAGAGAATAAAGTAGTGAAGTTGTGAAAGTGATCCAGTGAATTTCTCTCCCTATCCGAAACTCATCCGTTCTCTACTGCGCTGTCATACAGTCCAGTGCCTTTGCCTAAATTTCTTGTGTTCATTGCCGAACACATAAAGACCATCATTTTTTATTGTAAAAGTACCATTTACCATTCACTGAATGGTATAAAACAATAGTGGTGATGGTGAGTATACTGTGCAAATTACAATACGTTTAATGGTAAATACTTGTTTCGAAAAAAAAGGGTGTAACAATAAAATTTCATATTTTCAAGAAATGTTTTATTATGCCTCTCAAGAAAAATCAGAATATGGCGATTATCTACCACTAGTTGCTAACATAAGCGCGACGGTCACTAATAATAACAACATCACCAGATTCTAAAAGTGTTTTATTCCATTACATGGGGTTTGACAGCAAGCACACTCATTTCACTGAGCCACTCTTGCCGTTCATCACAAATACATTCAAAAACATCTGTCACTTCGCAAAACCCACGTGCTTTTGTTTTGGGCGGGAACATATTTTCTTTTGTTTTGTCTTGCGATTGTCACTGCGGCTATATGCCTTGCGGGCGTACGACCGCCGCCGGACTCTAAAAAAGATAAGCGCGACAATATCAGGGTGTATAGGAAATTTTCAAAATATTAAAACCATGAAATGTGTGGTTGTGTTTCGAGAAAAAAATATGTTTGTGGATTGTTACGATACGTACCCGAAAAAAAAGTACAATAGAAAAACCGGACATTGCACAATGGTCCGAATCCACGTTTTAACAGGAAAAAAATCCGTATCTCTGTTTTCGTTAATTTTAGGCGTTTGGTGTCTTCAGAGAAGTTGTTTGAATTTGTTTGCTGCATCTTTTCCAAAAATTTTTGATTAGGGTGGTCCTCGTCTTAACTCAAATCTGGAATAGAACTTTTTAATTTTAAGTCATACGCGATCAAGTTCTTCAGCAAAGATGTAGGCAATGCTATTTCGAGCAACTTTGCCGAATACGCCGTTTATCTAGCTCTTCATTTGAACATCGTAGGTCAATTTTAAGTTTTGACTTAGGGTGAGCCCCCAAAAAACGGTTTTTTCGCAATATCTTTTTAATTTGATTTTTTTTCGAAGATGTGAGCTTCGGAGCATTTGAAGAGCAAGTAATGACGCATATTTGTTCTGAACATTGCATGTTGCTAGGTCTTGTCATTCAAATGTTATGTGCAATTTTGACTTAAAAACAACGATGTCCTAAAATGCTTGTATCTCATGGAGCTGGTAAAATAAAAAAAAGTTCTTTAGGCGGAATTTGGAAAGTCACATATAAAGCCAAATTTGGATCAAAAATTACAAGAACGTTATTTTTTAAATTGGAATAAATCGACTCCAAAAATCCCCTTAAAAATCGAAAAACTTCATATAACTCATACAATTTTAAAGATAGAGTCCAACTGTCTTCGGAAGAAATGTGGGTTTCTACCATACCTAAAAGTTTTCCATACACGAGTTTTTTGTAAAACGTGAAACAAAAGCTTGAAATTGATAATTTGGTTTTAAAGAATATGATCGTTCTGATTTCCTAGAAAAACATAGCATGTACCCCTAAGAATCAAATTATCAATTTCAAGCTTTTGTTTCACGTTTTGCAAAAAACTCGTGTATGGAAAACTTTCAGGTACGGTAGAAACCCACATTTCTTCCGAAGACAGTTTGACTCTATCTTTAAAATTGTATGAGTTATATGAAGTTTTTCGATTTTTAAGGGGATTTTTGGAGTCGATTTATTCCAATTTAAAAAATAACTTGGCTTTTTTATGTGACCTTCCAAATGCCGCTTAAAGAACTTTTTTTATTTTATCAGCTCCATGAGATATAAGCATTTTAAGACATCGTTGTTTTTAAGTCAAAATTGCCAATAACATTTGAATGACAAGACCTAGCAAGATGCAATGTTCAGAACAAATATGCGTCATTACTTGCTCTTCTGGATTCGCTGGTTGGGTCACGACTGCGACCCGATTAGCGAATCGTGTTCGTCCGTTGGGGCAACTGACAACTGAACAAAATGCTGTAACCACACACAAGTGACGACAAATACGTCACAAAACACTCACATACTTGCACAAACGTTCGGTACATAGGAGCTGCGATGCGATGGCGGTCATACGTCAAACTCATTTTGACATCGATTTTGACATTGACAGTGCTTTTAGTTGGGTTTTGCCCCAATAAGTGAACATTCAACCATCGAGACATCCCATCTAACGAGCTCTCAACGAGCGAATCGGCACTGTAATGGTAAAAGCAGCAAAACAAAAACAATACAATGTAACGTTTTCAACCATATAGTAAATTGTAAATGAGATTTTTACAATGAATTGTATAGGTTGTTAAGTATCGTAACAATACAAAAAAAGATTTTTTTTCCTCATATTTTTTTTTTGCTAAACCATAGATTTCATTGTAAATCAATTGTTGTAAATACTGATACGTGGGTTCAAATGTACTGTTCATTGAATGGTATATGTATAATTTCAAACAAAAAAGGTGCAGGGAATGTATTGTTTTGAATACTAATTTCAATACTGGATTTACATTACATTGAAAGGTCTTGGAAAGTTCTCATTGGTTGTTCTTTTCCAACTGATATTCAATTAACATCGAATGTATTGAACAGTAGTGCGAATCCAAGTGCCAATCAGTTTATAACAGCCTGTAGATTTTTTACACGCAAACGTATGCATTGTATGAGGCACTTAACATAACAGCGTGCTTAACCGTTAATGCAATATTTGAGGCACCCTTTTGACTAAAATTTGAAATACATAACAAACGTTAACGTCGAAGTAACCTATATAAACTCAGAGATTGACTCATGGGAAAACTTATAAGCATTGTATTACGATACATTTTATTGTAGTTGGTACAATGGTACATGAATGGTTTTCTCCAAATATGCTAAGGTTGATTTTTATCTTATAACTATTTTAGTTATAACTACCTACAAATTATATTGTAAACTAGCTGTTCGCGGCAAACTTTGTCTTGCCTACTGCGTTTTTTGACGTTTCATGTTCTAGCCAAGACTAATCCCCGGTCAAAATGTATGGAAGATCGATTTGCAAAAACTCTTAATTTTTCCATGTTTTTTTGCCTCATAAACCTTCCTTGGGTGAAAACTAACAGAACAAAACTGAGATGACCAAAATCGAACCTTCCATTCGCAAGTTATGCGCGGTCCCACGTATGCCACTGCATTTTTATATATATAGATTGTTCATTTACAATATATCGTATGGTACATAACCATAAGTTGTAATGTTATTTTGTAGTTTTCTGCATATGAGCCACAATAAACTGTGTTATATTGCGCTACAATACAAAGTCTTGGATTTTTTTTTCATTAGGGCTCCTTGTTTAGTTGGTGGCAATTAACTGTGCGCTCGTTTGTTAACTCTTCATTGGGTCGTCGAAGTCACGCGCGGCATTTGGTTTGGAGCTGGAGGAGCGATCACTACCTACTGGTGGATGGATGACGTCGTCATCGGCGTCGTCCGCTGATTGTGTGTGACATCTGTGCCCTCTGGGTGTGCGGTGCGAATATTTTCGCTGAGCGCTTCCGTTTCTCATTGCGTTTGATTTAGATAGGGGTTTAATGGGCAATTGGTGAAGATTGCTCGGAAATTAATTCCGTATTTTGATGTGAAATAAAAAAGACATTAGACGACTTTTTAATGACAACGTAAAGCAAGAAACAAGCACATGCAAAAATATACGACGAGACAGGTCTAGAGATTATTTCGAATCTACAACATAATCAACTCTCAGAAATCGTCTAAGCATTCGTCAGCAAATTTCCCTAGAAATTTATCTGGTGTTCAGCATTCCAAAACAAGCCAGAGACATTTGACTACATGAATGAATGTGTTCAAGAAGTTTCTCGAAATAAATTTCGAAAAATGATTTCACATACTTCTTAAGAATCTTCACTTCTTCTTCTTCTTGGCGTAACGTCCTCACTGGGACAAAGCCTGCTTCTCAGCTGTGTGTTCTATGAGCACTTCCACAGTTATTAACTGAGAGCTTCCTCTGCCAATGACCATTTTGCATGTGTATATCGTGTGGCAGGCACGAAGATACTCTATGCCCAAGGAAGTCAAGGAAATTTCCTTTACGAAAAGATCCTGGACCGACCGGGAATCGAACCCGTCACCCTCAGCATGGTCTTGCTGAATACCCGTGCGTTTACCGCCTCGGCTATATGGGCCCTAGAAGAAGAAGAATCTTCACTTCCTTTATCTTAAAACCTTGGAGTATCTTCCATATATTTTCGACATTATTTTATTAAGTATTTATTAGTTAAGTTAGTGGGAAAGCTGACGCTTCTGACCTTTAGTTTCACTCTTGTCGCATGTGAATAATTGACATCTATCAAACGATGTTCTGTGATGAAGAATGCATCCTATCCTAATAGCAAACTTCGATAACAGTTTGGACAGTTGAACAGTTGGACTGCATACAAAGAATCAAAAATGCTATTAAACCTCCGGTTGACTATAAATCGTTTCAATTCCATTTATCAATCATCATCCAAATCGGAAACACACAGAAAAATTTATTCCCACCTCTTCTCGGTTCTATTTTTAGGAGCGGGCGAGTCCGGCAAATCCACAATCGTCAAACAGATGAAAATCATCCACGAGACGGGTTACTCACAGGAAGAATGCGAACAGTACCGGCCGGTCGTCTACAGCAACACAATCCAGAGCCTGATGGCCATCATACGGGCGATGGGCCAGCTGAGGATCGACTTTGCCGATCCGAGCAAAACAGTAAGTTAAACCTAAATCGGTATTCTAGGTAATAAATTTGTTATCAATTTCCAATACGATTCTTGAGGAAATAATTAAAAGAATTTCAGAAGAATTCCCCGAACAAATCCTGGGCAAAATCTTCAAAGTGAAGAATCAACAGAGGAATCACGGGAGATATCTCTTAAGGAAACTCTGAAAAAATGCCGTAAGATACCCCGGGACAATTCCTAAAGAAATCTCGGGGGGACTTAACGAAGAAGTCCTGGATGTAATTGCTGAAGGAATCTACGAAGCCGAGAGAAGTTCATGAAAGCGACCCCGGGGATAACTCTGGAAAAATTCAAACAGATATCAATGATGGAATCCCTAAACCATGGTTTCCCAAACTGTGGGTCGCGACCACCGCCCCCCCCCCCCAAAGGGGGATCGCCGGCCTTCATCCAGGGGGTCGCGAGGGACAGTAGAATATTTTACAGTAACAGACAACAAATGAGGAATTTCTATGGTGGGTCGCTAGTACGTCTGCTGGCAAAAGGGAGTCGCGCACCTGAAAGCTTGAGAGCCTAAGCCCTAAACGAATCTTAGAGTAATCCCTGAATCAATCATAAAAAGACTTCCTTAAAGAATCACGGGAGAGATCTCTGGGAGAACCCAGGAAGAATCTCTGAAAGGAGGAATCTCGGAAATCTCGGAAAAATCTCGGAAGGAATCCTGGAAGGAGTATCTGAAGAAATCTTAGATACTGCCGTAGCCTTGCTGGCCTCAGACACGTGTGTTTTGCTCGGTTTCGTCACCGTGGACATATATGACCTCTCCAAACTGCTAAAGTAAATCCGGAAAGAACCCAGGAAGAAGATTCAGTAGAAATCCCTGACAATAATCCTCTGGAAACCCCATAGGAATCCCTAAATGAATTTACCTACAAGAATACTGGAAGGAGTCCCGGGAGAAATCATCAAAGAAAAAGCCAACGGCTGAAAATCTCATAAATAAAGTGAATCAATCAATCGAAGAAAACTCAGAAGGAATCCCGGGAAGATTCTTTGAAAGAATCTTTGAATGAATCTCTGTATGAATATCTAAAGATAACCTGGGATAAAACAATAAAGAAATAATTGATGTAATTCCAGAAGGAATTTCTAAAGGAATCGCGGGAGAAAGAATACCAAAATGAATCCCGTAAGAAAGCCCAAAAAAAAAAACATGAATAAATCCCCGAGGCAATCTCAGGAATAATTCGTGAAATAGTCCAGGAAGGAATCCCTAAAGGAACCTCAGAGGAATCAAAGAAGGAATCCCGAAAAGAGGTTCTGATGGAATGTAGATAAATAGTTCTGAACAAAACCCGGCAAATTCTCTCTAACAATTCCGGAAGGAATTCCTAAAGCAAACCCACTAGAAATCAATGACGGAATCTCAGGAGGATTTGCTAAAAAATTCCATAAAGAATTCATGGAGAAATCATTGACAAAATCGTGAAGGAATCGTAAGAAAAATCCCTGTAGAGAACCCGGAAATAATGCATGAAGAAATTTCGGAGTAATTCCCTGAAGGAACTAGGAAAAACTTGAAAATTATAAGACACAGAATGTTGCTTAATTGGCAAAATGAGAGATAAAATTGTACCGTAAAATGGGGTAACTTTGATAGTTTTTCAGCGAATTTTCTCAATATTTTTACATGTAACAGTATTTCCCCTAGTTTTATATTTTTAAAACAAGTACTGGGGCATCAGTTATCAATTGCAATTAAAAGATTCGACCATCTGAAATATTTTGGATAACTTTTAGTTTTTCATAAAACCGAAAATCAGATTTTCATTTTGGGGTAACTTTGATAATGCCCTAAAAACACATCAAATCTAAAAAAATAATCACAGATTTATATCTTAGGAGTATGAATATGATTAGAGAAGGCTTGTGGAATATATTACATAGATTTTTTATATCAAAACATTGATTTTTTACTAAATTCTACATATAAAAATGAGTTTGTGGAGTATTGAGTGCAAAACACAATAAATTTAGCTATCAAAAATCATTATCTTCGTAATAATGAATGCTTAACGGTACATTAACATATGATTACATGCTATCCATGGTTAGTCTTCTTCTTTTGGGTAGTTTTTTTTAATGTTTTATTAACAAATTTTGAACAACACAGATTTATCTACATGAAATTACAAGGGCATTGCATACTTTTAGGCGTTTATCAATGTATGGAGATTAATATCCCAATTTACAAAACTGCTTCCAATTCGTAAAAACACACTTCACACAATCTACTATGATGAATCTATCGAGAATAAGAGTCCATTCATTGAAAAAATAGTTGTAACGAAGTCGTATAGCAGATTGTTTGAAGGGGTTGATAAATGACAAAAATATCAACAATTTTTATTTTTTGTCCAAAAAGTTGTATATAAACTAGATTTTAATGAAAATACGTCTAAGATGAACTTTCATATGTATAGAATTGATTTACATTTACCTTTTTCTTAACTGGTTGAAGGAATCATAGTTATAAGATAAATTACACAATGCCAGCCGAACTATCAAAGTTACCCGCATTATCAAAGATACCCCGTTTTACGGTAATTAAAAAAAAACGGGTTCTGGATGCAACCCACGACTCCGTATTCGCTAGACCGGCGCTTTAACTAACTAAGCCACAGAACAGGTAACGATTCTGAGAAATAGAAAGCCAAACTGACTCCAAGCCCACACCATGAACACTGCTCTTTTCACAATTCCATCTCTCTTTCGGCTTAGATGCCAACCTCTCAACACGCTCGCGGTTGTGCTTTCTAATTATACAAGCGAGAGCAATTGTTAAGAGAATTGTGTTTATAGTACCAAGACTCACTCTCTCACTCCGCATATCTAGACACCGTATGTGTTGCCGGTGTCTATTTACTATGCGTCGGGAGCTCGGTTTGATCGCACGCTCAAGCGACCAACTCTGCTCAAGCGAAATCTCTGAAAAAATGCATGGAGAATCCCTCTCATGTATCCCACAAGGAATACCTAGAAGAATGTTGAAGGAGTCGCAGGAAAAATCAATGAAGAGATGTCTAAAGGAATCTCCTAAGCAATCCCCGGAAGAATCCATGAAAAATATCTGAATGAATCTTGGGGTGAAACTATACAGGAAATCCGACCAATGAAGAAATCTCGAGAAATTTGCCAAAAAATAGGTTAATCGTTATTGTCCTGTATCTTACTTGAGCTTGATCTTGATTGACCGCGCGTGGATGCTACTCCAGTATCGCCAGACCAGCTACTTTCACACAAGGAACCAATGAGTTATCTGCCGGGGACTAAACAGGCATCTTTAGTGTGTGAATGTTGATGATCTTTTATTTTTAGGCGACAATGGCTGCAGGTCATTGTGGGGAAGGGGAAGGAAGTGATGATTGCAATCAGGGACCATCAGAAGACCGAATATACCTCTGCACCTGCACAAATTCATGTGGATGTCGGAGTGTTGGTGGGATATGGTGGGCAAAAGGTTCACACATTGGTGCGTGGTGCCAGGTGTAAGGTGAAAGATTAGTGTGTTGATTACTCTGAAGATAATGCGACACCGTTCGCTTGATTGCATAACTCGTAGGCGCTATATAATAGATTGAAAATGTGTTGTGAAATTTGGATGGAAGCGAAACGGATGTTCAACCCGTTTCTGTTCTAGCAATGGCAATGAACATATATGTCGTATATGTAGAGAGGAGGAGAAAGTATATGGAAAGATACAAAGTAGAAGGAAAGGGATGGGCCAGAGAATGAACCCAGGACCTTCTGCATAAGAATCAGAAGCGGTAGCCACTAGACCACCAAGCCTGTCTTGCAAGTTTAAGGGTCGTTGAACAGGTAAAAAGTGAGGTTACTAGACGCCACTCTCATCAGCCAGTTCGAAGTCATTTGGGTGCTCTATGGTAATGGGCTGCCACAGCAACCCACGATTTGGTTCCTCGCACCTACCAGGATCTCGTCGATTACGATGAGGAACAGTAGCGGTCATAGTGTTAAGCCTTGTCTCACTCTAGCAACGCCCAAGAAGGGATCGGACAAGGCACTGTTGTGCAGTACTCTACATGTTGAAAAACTTGAAACTGAGAAAAACGCGATTAAAGTTTAAAAACGTGTTTGCTTTCTTTCGACAAAGCGGTGTAACAAATTGAATTTTAGTTTCATGCCTGAGGTACTTTGAATCGAAAATGTATACATAGGTATAGTATTTTTTACTGAAAACTACTTAGTGAGACTGTTATGCCTAGAAACGTGGTCCTGTCAGCTAAATTTCTACGCATATCAGTCCCACAAAAATGTTGAACAAGTTGGTAAAAGATTGAGTTAATGACTTGAGGAGTGAGTAAATGCGTGAGTTGATGACTTAGTGAATGAGTGAGTGAGTGCAAGAAAATGAGTGAGCAAGTAAATTAGAAAGTCAATGAGCTTATGGGTGAGTTGGTGAGATCGTGAGTTTGAGAGTTAGTGAGTAGGAAATTTGATAAGTGGGTTGTTGAATTAAAAGGCAAGCGAGTGATTTAGTAAGCTTGTAGGTGAAGTAATGGATTAATGACTGAGTTTGCTAGTGAGGTAGTGAATAAGTGAGCTTGTTTTTGAGTGAATGAGTGCATTAATAAACAAGTGAGTCTGTTAGTGAGTAGATGAATGAATTAGTTAGTTAGTGAGTAAATAAGTGTTAGCGAGTAAATAAATGAGATTGTGAGAAATATAGTGAGCTAGTGAGCAGAGTTGTTAATAGTCATCGGATCTGAAGAAGAATCGCTGACGACAACAGATAATAAAAAGTTTGCGTCACTGAACCAGCAGCGCTTGAATATTTTCGTTCAAACATCGTCAGTCAGTTTGCTAGTGGCGACGAAAAAGTTTTGCCGTTTGTCTTTGTCGGCATTTTCGTGGAAGTGTTTGCACCGAACAGGACAGACGATCGAATAATCAGCATTACGAGGATGGCTGACCAGAAAAAAAATACAAAAAAGAAACCCCGCTTGATTCGGAATCGAACCAAAAACCTTCGGATTAGCAGCGCATCAAGCATACCAACAGAGCTAAATCATCAATAAAAAGCGTGACTGGTTCACCTTTTGTCTGCAGTCAGATGCCATGTGACGATTACATGTTCGGTTTTCGTCATTGTAGAAGCAGACAAAAGAGAATGACGAAAACTATAGCTCCCTGTTTTATTTTCAGTCCATCCTCGTCGTGGTTGTTGGGGCATGATCGTAGTTCTTATATAGTTCCTATATTATATACACCCATTGTTACACACTCATACCCTAGATATAAGTCGATTTAGATTCTCTCTTCTCTCACTATCATTCGGCTAGTGAGCATAATGTTCGGCAATCACACTATACCCCCTTGTAGAGTAATAGAATATCTCTGTTCAGATCAAACAATCAGTTCAAATATATCGCTCGTACAGAACACATCATCCGCGCCTTATTGTCACCAATAACGGGAGAGTGCCCATACCCTAAGTGTCGTTCATACACACCGCGTGTTTTTGCCTACCACGTGTTCGAGTTTCAACGGTCTTTTCGGATCTTTGGGGAATCCGTGTTCCTACAGTGGTTTCTTTGTCGGTCGCTGATGATGATGCAAGTGACGGAGCTTTATTTGCTGACGAACTTTTTTAGTTTTTCGTCGTTGGTCAGTGATGAAGCTGATGGTTGCCAACCCTGCTAGTGAGAAATTTAGTGAGCTGAAAAGTAAATGAGTGAGTGAGCGAGTGAGGAGTTAGTGAGTTAGAGGATTAGTGAGTGAGTGAGTCTGTTAGTGAGTGAATGTGTGGGTAAAGTGAGTTAGTGAGTAACTTAATGAGTGGATGAGATGCTTAATGCGTGAGTTAGTAAGTGAGCGATGTAATGAGTTAGTAAGTGATGTAGTGAGTTATTAATTTAATGAGAGTGTGAGTTGCTAAGTGCGTGTGTTAGTAAGTGACCGAGCCTGTTAGTGAGTGATGTAATGAGTTAGTGGGTGATGCGCTGAGTTGAAATATTGATTAGTGACTGAGTTAATCAAAGAATGAGCAGATGATCAAATGAGTAATTGAGCTAGTGAGTTAGTGAAGTAGTGACCGAGTGAACCTGTTAGTAAATGAAAGTGTGATGAAATGACTGAATGAATGAGTTAGTGTGTTACAAATTTAATGAGTGAGTGAGTGAACGTGTGAGCGAGTAAGTTAGTAAGGGAGTGAATGTGTGAGTCAGTGAGTGAATTAGTGAGTAAGCGTGTGAGCGTGAATGATAGAGGATGGCTACTGTCATTAAAAGAAAGTTTGAGGGTACAATTTATAGGTGGAAGATACCGTAACATGGTAATGAAACCCACAGGACAGGAATGAAATGGTACAGCATAAAAACAATGCCTGCTTAGATCGGTTGACTGTGTGGTTTCCATCCGTTCAAACGCTCTGACACCAATTGCTGGCAATGACAACATTGTGATCGTTGGCATGAAGACATCCTTTAAATGGTTCAAACGCATGGGATCCAAACTGTCAAGTGTCAACATTTCTCAGTACATTGGAGTTTCATGCTGCGCTGCTTCACTACTGGTTTCGTAAAGAACAGTACCCCTTTGGTCCCTGGCTGGTGTAGTCATTGAGATGGAGCAGTAGGTTGAGATATTTTACCACGTTGTATTACACATTATGTATTTCATTTTTTTTGGTAACTGGCTTTATTTGGAATGTAGTAAGCTAACTTCTCTTACATGTGAATTAGAATGTTCACAGCCAGGGATGGGAACACTCACTTGCAAAGAGTAACACTCACTTCCTATTTTCTAAGCTCAGAAGCGTGCAATCGAGAAACGATGTATGGACGACTTTTGCCTTGTGGTTTTGACTAAAACTTTGCGAAATAGAGTAGGGGTCGCAAACGAATTCCAAAGTCATGACAGAGCTGTGAAAGCGACTTTCCACGAGGTGAGTGTAATTTACATTCACCTCGTGGAGAGTTGCCTTTGCAGCTCCCTCTCGACTTAGGTATACGCGTACGACCCCTACTCTATTCGGCAAAGTTTTAGACAAAATCACCAGGCAAAAGTCGTCCATACATCGTTTTTGGATTGCACGCTTCTGAGCTGAGAAAACTGCAAGTGAGTGTAACTCTTTGCAAGTGAGTGTTCCCATCCTTGTTCACAGCTTTCCGCTCACTTACGTCATGATCTATTTGCCAACTCACCCACTTTTGAACCCCCTCACTTACCAACACACCTACTTGCCAATCCATTAATCACAAGCTCACTATACAAAATTTATTTATTTACTCATCTAGTAACTAAGTGTCATATTCACACATTCATCAGCTTACCACCAACTCACTAGCACACTGATTCAAAAACACACTCATCGACTCACTTATGTACTCATCAACCTGTTCACACTCACTTTTGCATGAATTCATTTAGTCACCGAATTTAACAATAACTTACAACATACATATCACGCGTATCTCTTCACTCGCTTTTCAATTTACACATTTACTCGTTTAAAGCTTAAATTCACTCCCCTGGATGCTCACTAATTTATTTATTCACACACCATTACCTCATTCACTTTTCAAATTATTTATTAAACAACTCTCATTTACCAATTCACTGAAACATCAATTAACTCACTCACCAATTCACGCGCCAACTCACACATTTTTCAACTCACTAACATACAGACTCACCAACTCATCTACTCAATATTTCATCTCACTCACTGAAAAACTCATTCAGCAACACACTAACTTGTTCAAGAACTACCTTTCTCGCAAACTGGGTTTAATCTAAAAGTGTTGGCTTTGTTTTTGGTTGTGCAATTTAAGAAAATGTCGTTTTTCGTTACAATCTTTCCTGAGACAAGTGAGTGAATCGATAAGTAGGAATCAATTCACTCATTCACCAATTCACGGCATTCTTAAAAATTGTAGAATTGTAGCAGAAATAGGCTACTTTTATCTTGAAAAACGCTTTTTGTATGCGAGTCTATTTTAAATTTGGACGCTTCTTTCAGGTTGTCGGCTCACCTTCTTGCAGCCTTATTTGGAAATTCAAATGGGATCTTAAAAGTACAAAATTTTGATCTGATCGAATGCGATTGGATGTCATTCATATAACGGATAAAAATGGCAGAGATATGTAATCAAACTTAGCGCATTCAAAATGGCCTTGCTTTATATCTGTTCGCTGTTCGTCTGGGCAATTCGATACTACAGAATTTATATTCGAAATACCTAATTGAATGTAGAAATTCCCCTCTTTATACGTGAAGATGGTCTAGTATACAAACTTACACATTTTTTTTTTTTTTTTTTGAAAGCCTTATATTCCAAAAGAAACTTGAAAATTTGGCCGGAATCTTATCAATAATATTGCCCCACTTAAACTAACCCAACAATGCCTTCCTCTCTCCCTCTTTCCAGGACATCGCCCGCCAGTTCTTCACATACGCGTCCGCCACCGAAGAAGGCGAGCTGACCCCGGAACTGGTGTCACTCATGAAAAAACTCTGGACAGATCCGGGCGTACAGCAGTGCTTCTCCCGGTCACGGGAATACCAACTGAACGACTCCGCCGCGTACTATCTGAACTCGCTGGATAGGATCTCGCAGCCCAACTACATCCCCACCCAACAGGACGTGCTCCGGACGCGGGTCAAAACGACCGGCATCGTCGAAACGCACTTTAGCTTTAAGGGTATACACTTCAAGTGAGTTTCGAGGGAGAAGGTTTGATTTGTAATAATGAACATCGGAGTTCTAATATTCTATCTTTGTTCCTTCCGCAGAATGTTCGACGTGGGCGGCCAGCGGTCGGAGCGAAAGAAATGGATACACTGCTTCGAAGGTGTAACGGCAATTATTTTCTGCGTGGCGTTGTCCGGTAAGTCTGCTGTTTTGAAAAGTTATCAAAATTGAAGATGGTAACACTTCAACATTACATGGCGACCGTGACAGAACTCAAAACTGTTTTATTAATGTGACTATCAAAACAAATATATTGGAGGGCAATAAAATTGTGATACGCTTAGAAAAATTTCCGCTTTTGAAAAAATAGGGTATTGGTTCCCTTATTAAGCATATGGCTCTCATGTTCATCCTACGAAAAACAAAGGATTGAAGCGTTGT
Source organism: Aedes albopictus (assembly GCF_035046485.1). Lineage (NCBI taxonomy): Eukaryota > Metazoa > Arthropoda > Insecta > Diptera > Culicidae > Aedes > Aedes albopictus. Next base: position 27,065 of record NW_026917083.1, read on the forward strand.
TTGTCTTATTTTTGTATTTTTTGTTAGAATTAAGCACCAATGAAAACAAAAAGACCGGAATCAATCGGTGCCGTAATCGCTTGTTTTCGAATAGGATGAACACGGGGGAGCGTGACATTACTGATGGCACACATACCCTATCAAAATTAGCATTACATGGCGACCGTAACAAAACTCGAATCTGTAATTTTTTGATGCAATTGTTACAGATTTTACAGAAATTTATAGATTATCAGAATCAGGATTACTACCCTGAAACAGGAAGCAGAATGGAAGCTTTTAGTTTCAATGTATCAATCATGACTTGTTTGTAGATTGCTGGTAATACCACAGTAAAATGGCAGCAATTTGAGTTTTAAGTTCCTGGAGTCGTGGAGGACGTGAAGAACAACCACCGAGCTAACCGATCGCTTGATTTTTTTCAGGGTACGACCTGGTGCTGGCGGAGGACGAAGAAATGAACCGAATGATCGAATCGATGAAACTGTTCGACTCGATATGCAACTCAAAGTGGTTCGTCGATACGTCCATCATCCTGTTCCTGAACAAGAAGGACCTGTTCGAGGAGAAGATCACCCGATCGCCGCTCGTCATCTGCTTCCCAGAGTATACCGGTAAGTTCACTTGGGGATTCTCGGGCAGTGGACGTTTGTAACAGAAATCTACGATCGTTCCCAGGTTCCAACACGTACGAGGAAGCGTCCAGCTACATCCGGATGAAGTTCGAGAACCTCAACAAGCGGAAAGACCAGAAGGAGATCTACACCCACCTGACGTGCGCCACCGACACCAGCAACATCCAGTTCGTGTTCGACGCCGTCTCGGACGTGATCATCAAGAACAACCTCAAGGACTGCGGACTGTTTTAAGGAGGTGTGTTGTGACTCTGTCGTCCGCTCTCTGTATTCGTCCGCCGTCGCGTCGTCTGTCGACTATTATACACTGGAGAAATAACGCGAGCTCGAATCTAGGGGCAGCAGTAAGAAAGAAACAGAGCAAAGGGTGTCCCTGTTGATATCGATTGTGAACGAAGAGAAAGTTTTTTACCGAAAGATGAGTAAAATCAAACTGGCCTTGGGGCGATCGTGAACGGAAACACGCTTATGTTAATAAATAGTTTTACACGTATGGACCTTAATTTAACAATCACGGAAACGAGTTATTTAAAAAAAGAAGAAGATAAGAACATAGTTTTGGCAAATGATTAAGAGAAGCTGAATAAGAAGCAGATAAAAGGGTTGTAAATCGATGGGAATCGTTCTTGACAAAAAGTAAAAAAGCAGTAAATATATATATTTTTATATTTAAATAGTGAAATATATGGAATTCGCTGTGCGTTGTTTAAGTAAAGGGGGATAACCCCCGGTTGTGTCCGCCTTGTTAATGCAGCAAACTAAACACGTGAATGTAATTGTTGAAAAGCTACATCAGAACAAACAAAATGATCGATTTTTCTCGCCCAAACGAAGCGCAAATCTGCATTAGGAACTACTAAGTGAGAATAAGAAACTATTTATACCTTACTGTTAGGTGTTATCTAAGAGAACAATGAACTAAGATGACAGAGACGAATTTAGGAATGTGTATATTGGAAACAGGGCTCTCGCCATACAAGCTATACTACGTTCGATTGCCCTCACCCTTACTTTCGGACTTCGGTTTCAGGAGCACGAAAAATGCTTTCAAATGGAACAAATCATATCCACTGTGCGTAGCTATTTATTATTTTACATAGAATTTAGACTTCCTGTCAAAGAAAACAAAAGCATTTTGCTCTGTTTAAGTTTTAAAACTAGACATTCTTTTTTTAGAAACGAAATTTCTCATTCCAGAAAAAAAGCATTTCGGCAAACAATCTAAACTTCAATCATATCTATAAACTTGCCACTATTAGAGTAACTCCACCAGTAGTGAGCTATTTTGGATGAGGCGTTGTACTTTTAGAACCGTGCATTTTATTTAAGACGAAATCTTCAGTTCTCAACTAAAATTTTGTAGTCTGAAATGAAATAGGACACCTTTTGACACCAATTTTCTCCCAAAAAAACAGGCTCATAATGGATCAATCTACACGATTGAAAACTTACACGACACGGATTAATATCCCGGTTCAAACTTTTGAAATTGAAATAACAAAACTGTCAAAATGGTTACAGGAAGTTCACATAACGATCCTAATACAGAAGAGGACAGAAACGTATGCCGGTTTTAGAAAATGTATAACGCTTTAGAGAAAAAAACTGAGATCAAATCGAGTGAATAGCCCAAGTAACACACATGTTATATAAAAGTTACGACAGCGCAAGTTTTGGTTGTATAGAAGTTTATTTTACGTTATTTCAACACAATGTTAGAATTACGTAAAATAAACTTCTATACAACCAAAACTTGCGCTGTCGTAACTCTATTATAACATGTGTGTTGCTTGGGAGACCACTGGTTGAGTTGCCCTTAACTGTTGGTAAAAACAGCCGAATGAATACTTCCTCTTAAAATTCACAGGTAACGAATCCTCTCTCTAAGACTGAAAACTCCCATCACCCATGAAGCAAAGGCGTTCCGTTATCGATAGTTTTTTTCCGCATACTGCAGAATAGAGATGTGTCCCTATTTTGGTGATAGTTACAGAAACAACGACGACAATTACTATTTAGAGAAACAAATATTTTGATGCAACTCAACTATGCTCTTTGATGAATTTGGAATGAAAACTAATAAAAACTATAAAGCAGACCTACACTAAACAGATACTTACCTTTTATAAGAAGTACCGTCTGAACCTGGTGTTAAATTTGTCTAACATAAATGTTCACCTAAATACATGGAACTACTGCTGTATAAAACTAATATATCCACTTGAAACAAAAATGATAAATTATTTTGTACTACCTGTTCGTACCTACCATGTATACATATTTTTTATATATTAGAAAACAAAATCTTCCTTATCTTTCAAACAACACTCCTTTCTGTATCTCAAAAAAATACTAAGCACAAAAAAAAACGAACAAATCGAAACAAAATCCACCTGACAAGAAGAATCGACTAATTCCAGGGTAACTAAAAAAATATGACACAAAACGTTAAATACAAGAAGAAGCACAATGAAGAACGCATAAAACAAGAATTTACCGTTGATGATAAACTAAACTCCTCGTTAGAGCGCAAAACTGTGTGTATTTTATAGATGTTTTTTCGCTTATACGTATTATAAACCGATGATGACCCTAACAACAGAGTACACGCGGAATAGTCGGAAAAGGAATCCACGATGCAAAAATATAAACCATCAAAATAACGCAACGAGACAAATGCATGCGCAAACAGTTCTGATAAACTGACAGGAAAGAAAAAAGATCGTACATATATTTTGGACGAAGGTTTCTTATTTATCAAACCCCCGACTCCACCCGACTCCGCCCGTGAATGTGGAATCCATTGTTTTCCGTACACCATTGTATAACACTGATACACTGCTGACACTACTGACGAACTAAAATAAAACAGGCAGGAAATAATGTTTTGATAAGAAATATATATACTTGAAAATCAACTGAGAGTGCGTGAACAGGTGATTGGTTGAGAAAAATCCATCTTTCGAAGATCCCTATTACCCTTCATACTACAGCTTGAGCTTGAGCTTCATTGACCGCCCGTGGATGCTACTGCAGTATCGCCAGACCAGCGACACACACAAGGAACCTATGAGATATCTGCCAGGGACTAAGCAGGCATCTTCAGTGTGTGAGTGTTGATGATCTTCTATTTTAGGACACAATGGCGCCTGCCACGTCAAGTTGCAGGTCAATGTGGGTAAGGGGAAATACATAAGTTTTTTTTTTATCTGTATTGACGAGATTTTACATAAGTGATAATTACAATCGTTTGTAACCACAGCAGACCGAACATACCTCTGCGTCTGCACAAATTCATACGGATGTCGGTGTGTTTTATTTTGACCCCTCAGTTCAGAATTTTCAAAATTCACGATGATTGTACTCATAGAAAATGAAAATTTTCAGAAAACTTTGATTTCAAGAAATACTCCCAATATTACTCCAAAAATATTCAAGGTTTCCACATAATTGTTTTTCCGGGCTTCTTTCAAAAATTGCTTTAGGAAATTGTTCCAGGGATCCTGGAAGTTCCTGAAATTGCTTCAGAGATTCCTTCAGGTGTTTCTCTAAGAATTTGTCTAGCGAATACTCCATTGACCCTACCGAAATGTTTTACAAAGACCCTTCAGAAATCCTTCAAGGGATACCTCGGAAGATTTAAGAATTCCTCCACGATTTTTTTTTTAATTTTCTGTGGGAGGTCCTTCTATATTTTTTCAGCGGTTCTTGCAAGAACTGTTGTAGAGGTTGGTCAAAAAATTCACCGAACGAATTCTTCAATAGTCAATCCCTCCAAAGATTTTTTAGGAATCACTCTTACTCTTTCCCGGACAACGTCATGTAATAATTTTATATATTGATTTATTTCTAAATATTTATATTCTGTTTCACTTCTCGGAGATTGTTCTGTATCTTTACGGCCACACCGGCACAGTTAGTCGACTTGAGAATACGGCATGGCTGAACGCTCGACGCATTCAGCCATCGTCAGCATGGTGCCTGGGCAGGACGTAGACTCATTTTAGCTATCCAAATTAGCAGTCGGCAAGAGTGCGGATCTTGAGGAAATTTTGAGATCGTCGGCATACGATAATCGGGGTCCTTCGAAAATTGACATAGTTGAAATTTCTATTTATACTGTAGAAAGATCACCAGTCTGCAGTTGTTTCCTTGAGGAACATTGGAAGAAGCGTGGAAACATTATGATCTGAAATCTTTTATAGATACCATTAGTTGACGATCGCAGGATACGACCGGAACCAGCACAAGAAATTATCACTAAGCCCTTATCTGTCAAGTTTAGTGATTGTAACGTCGTAGTCCAAGTTGTCGAAAGTTTCTCTGGCTAAGGTGCGCGCTAGCGAAGGCGATATTAACGAGTCTCAAATTGCCTTCGACGATTTTTTTTTGCATTTACCCGACAGGAGACCTTGATCAGCTGGTAACACAAATGGAGAGATAAGTAGATGGTTGCACTCTATCATATAGTATAGATAGATAGGCTTCCATTAAGGCAAGGTAAAGGCTGGGTATGCTGCGCCATACAGATTTCATTGTCATCCACGAGCCTCTGCCCAGCAACTCCTATCCCTACCTCCTCGTCGTATCGGCCAGAAACTACGAGCAGCCTTAGGGAAGATCGGGTAACCAACCCCGGTGGGGTCGTAGGCTGACAGGGAAGGGGGAGTGGCTCACAATAGCGTCTGATGCCCATGTTAGGGGCGGCTTATCAACGTCCGAGTGTCAGGGAAGGACTCTAGGCTCAACTGTGCATCATGGTCCTCCGGAAAGTAGGGGGTTGGTGTCAGGCCCTACCCTACGAGCTAGCCGTAAAAAACCATTGTAACGGAAAATCAGCAACAGAATAATACGAACCGAGACCAACGGCAACAACACCAGCGAACAAAAAGGACTTTCGATTGGAAACTCGGTACGTTGAACTGCCGATCTCTCAACTTCATTGGGAGCACCCGCATACTCGCCGATCTACTGAAGGACCGCGGGTTCGGTATCGTAGCGCTGCAGGAGGTGTGTTGGACAGGATCCATGGTGCGAACGTTTAGAGGTAATCATACCATCTACCAGAGCTGCGGCAACCAGGCATTGCATTTGATCCCATCTTTCGATCTTCTGAGCAAGATACGGATCCATAGATGGAATCCCATCTCAGTGCTCTTGGATCGATTTTTCATCAACAATCTTTAGCTCTTTCGATCAGAGAATCATTTTTTGAACTCAGCAACCGAGGCAGTTACGTGGAAATACTTTTGACAGTGTTCGCGAAGACGGTGAACGAAATCGGTAGATATTAGTCCTGTTCAACGACGTAGGTTGAACTTGCTCGAAGTTGCTGCATCCCGCTCTATGATGACAGATGGGTAAGAGCAAGATGCAGCAACTTCGAGCAAGTTCAACCTGCGTCGTTGAACAGGGCTATTATTTTTCCGGCTATAGGGCACTGCATTGTTTTGATTTTGTATGGGATTTTGACGTTTCTTGGCCTTGTTGTTTACAAAATGTCTGTAAGAGTGAAAGAGAGGGAAAGAATTTCATGCAGTGCCCTATTGCAGCTGAATCAACCGTAAGTTAGCGACCCAATTTCTTTCACTAATTTGCACTGAACGCTCACTTCTGAATTTCAGCATTTCCATACGCCAAAACGGATGATTAATCGAATGGGCCTGGATATGCTTATAAGCATACACAATTCCTAATTCTTTTCGAGGACGCTGAGGTTTTTTGGACAAGTTTGAAACCACTTCTGTGTGATTCTATGTAATTTGTTATAATTATATAGTTTTCTGTCAAATAAATCAGTTATTTTGAGTTTTGTTGGATATAATTGACTGAGTCTCAGTCAGGTTGGGGATACACATATCTGCCCAAATCAATTTATTCCTTTCAAATCATACGATAACATGCAACCCCCCGTCATGTCGTCAAGTGCAAGTGGCCTTTCAATCTTAATAAATAAAATCCAAC
>NW_026917084.1:0-33564 GCF_035046485.1 Aedes albopictus
AGTCGACAGAAATTCGACCTGGCCACAGGTCAAGGCGATGGCTGGCAATCGCCCACGATGGACATCTTTCAATTCGGCCCTCTGCACCATCGTGGATGCCCATGATTGAAAGTAGTAGTAAGTAGAAATGATATGTTGACCCTATCTCGCACTCCAGACAATGTATGTTTCACCACTTGGATATGAACTAACGTAAATATTCAAGAAATAAGCAAGTTTTTAATGCTTACGTTGAAAAGATGCTGGTCTATGGTACAAAAACTGGCCTATTAGTGGATACAACGTTGGCCTATTGCTTTCCGAGCGCTAGAACCACTTATTCTCTCATTTTTTTTTTTTCAACATTTCTGCTGAAGTATTATAGCTGTTTGTTCATTAATCTTACTTTCAAATTACATTTTCGGAGCCATATTTTCACAAAACTATAAATAAATCACTTAAAATACTGTTATTTCTTAATTTAGTAACGAAAACAACGTAGCCCAATTATTGTGTTATATTTTTACAGTCACCCAAGCAGTCACCGCACACAAAATCTTTCTTCCTGTTTGTTCTTTCTGGTTTATACACAAGGGGCCATGCACAAATTACGTCTCGCTTTTAGGGGGAGGGGGGTGGGTTACATAACGTGACGACCCATACAATAAATAATGAGGTCCCATTCAAAAAATGTGTCATAGGGGGAAGGGGGTTGAAAAAGGTCGATTTTTGCGTGACATAGTTTGTGTATCACCCCCAAGCAATGTTGTTGACGTCACTTTATCGATGTTTTTTACGTTATTTTACTAATGAGCCTAGATTTGAATACATAGTGAAAATAATGTCCTCAACATTGTTGTTATTCATTGAAAACAAACATACACGATCAAAATAGCGTCTTTCACAGTTGCACCAAGGTTCAGTTATCGAAAAGTCAATTCGAAATGTCCCAGAATCATGCCATTTATGATCATGTGTATAAACTACCCACTAAGCCGTAGAATCATGGCGTCTACAAAAGCTAAACAAAGTAACATTTTCATTCCATGTTAATGTTCTAAATGTGCTAAAATTGAAACAAAATGTTACAGTTGTTTGCCGCATAGCTTTTCCGATCTCCAGTTATGCGTGTTTGTTTGAGTTTTTGATTTACGTTAAGATAGGCCAAACGAGGGGACTATGCCAACGAAGCATCGCGATACCATGGTCTGAGGTAAAACTGGGCTTATCGTGCAAGGTCCAGTGTTGCAAAAATTCAATTCATTCATTTGAACACTAACCAACCAATCTGTTCAGTCATTTTTCCTACTAGTTATGTTCAAAACGATGTCATTCAATCAGAGCCCCTATCAAATGAGAAGCGAATCCTTGTCAATTGAATACATTGCCACTCGAATGAGTAGCTTGGCACGAAACACGAAAAACCCCGCAAAATTCCGCCAGACAGAAAAAATGTCGAATGTCGGGTCAAAGTTGGGTCAATTTTTATCGAATGTTGGGCCACTGTTGGACCAACATCGATCAACTATTGGGTCTAAGTTGGGTTTGGTGGCCAAAATAAAAATAGGTGAATGATAGGTTGATGTCGGGTTTGACGTCATCAACGATGGTAAAATCTTTGAACCTACAACACCACACATTTATGCTTCCTAGCTGGGGCTCAATTGAATGATATGTGCCCTGACTGAGGCTGGAGCTGATGTCAATTGAATGATCAGAGGCTAGTCAATTGATATTCCGAAGGTAAATGGAAAAATGAATGGTTACGTATCTCAATTTCAGCTTTAAATATCGATTGATACTGACACTTCGCAGCACTGGCAAGGTCAATCCATACATTATACGCAAATAGCGATGGTTGAATTTTGATTCAGTGCTTAGAACATGATACCGCCCACATGGTAAAAATAGGGATTTTGACAAATTTCTATTGAAAAGGACACCAAACGCTGAGGGTGTTCATATTACCCCTAGTTCCCCTACGCTAATATATTTCCAGCGTTGTTTGGAAGAATTCATTCTTTATGGTCAAACAATTCGTCTAATTTTCCAATTATGGTTTTCTTCTTTCGTTGAGTACATAGTGGCTGAGGTGCGATGCAAAGAGATAAGAGATCGGATAAGCGTCGAAGCACACTCTGTAGAAACTATATGCAGAACGCATGAACCGTACATAGTAGATGAGTTGCGATGAGTGCGGAGATGCGATGGAGCTGCTTCGACGCATGTGATCGCAAGAGAACGCAAGAAAATGCTTGTCGGGAATGGATTTTATGATTGCGCTCGTTGTGTATGTAAAGCAACGCGGATTTAATGAATTGGGAATGCTAGTAGGTAATATAAAATGCGTTAATATGTTGTTGTTTTTAAACATAACTCAATGCTTTTTCACATGACATGCATTTTTATGGACCAGACGTAATAAAAATTTATCATACTGTCTATTGATAACCATGCAAAACAATTCATTGCATATAAAATAGTATTCCATCAAATCGTTTAAGGTTTTTACAGCATAATTTTGTTATTATATGTGTATAAGAAAACATTTTATTTTCTCTGTTCGGGATTTGAATCAAGTGATCACTGTTTGATATGGTCGTTTGTTCAGTGCATGTGCAAGTTAGAAAGTTTAAGGTTTTATGATATTCAACGTAATTGTTTGTTTGTTTATTATCGACACTTTACACAATTGTGCAATTGCTAAACGGATTCTGATTGAAAAGTTCTGCTTTTTCTTTGTCAGGCAAAACTAGATCCCTTAACGAAAAGAGTGTGACATCAATTTCGACTGATACTCTTTTACCTAATATAAGGACTGTAGCGTTAATTATGAGTACACCTGAAAATTGCTGTATCTGAAAATGTTTTATTTGTTTTGTAAATTAAATTCAATTACATTGTTTATTTACCATCAGAAAAGCCCATGGTATTATTTTATATTTAATTTTTCGTGGATCTTGCCAGCTTTCGCACCTTCTTCTTGGTGTTCTTCATAAGGTTTTGGACAACCGTTCCGTCGATGGTTTTGCTTGGGTTGGCCCAGTTTTTCTTGAATTTGATGGCGTCCTCTGCTCCTCTATCCTTTTGCCGTACTTTCCCTTTCATCAAAGCCAAATACTTCTTAATGTGCCTAATTTGCGGGCAATTTGAAGGGTTCATTGCCTTTACCACAAATTGGACATTGTTTTCTTCATACCAGTCAAAGGTGTCACGCGCATAGTGGCAGGATGCCAAATCCGATCAAAATAATGTAGGACCTTTGTGCTTTCAGATGAGTGCAGAATTGATTTCTGGAGGAATTCCTTCCAGTATGTTTCGACGTTCATACTTGGGACGATGAAGAAAGGTGACGATTTCATACCACTTTGACAAATTGCTTGCCAAACTAATACATTTTTTCAGCTTTTTTGCAAAAAATCGATTTCTCCGAATTCGGAACATCAGTGCCATGCTTCACAGTGAAAAACTGTACCCCTGGAAGTGCCTTGTTGTCCAAAATGATATACGATTAATCATCCATGATTATGCACATGTAATTTTTGCTCAAAACATCGTCGTATAGTTTACGAGCCCGAGTTTTCACATAATCCGCCAGAATTTGAGTGTTTTTTGGACATTTATGTTTTAGGTAAGTCTTCAGGGAATTACGCTCCTTGGCGCGCTAAACCATACCAATAGTCGTTCCACACTTGTTGTACAATCTATGATAAATATCTCCTTTTTCTTTTGAAGATTTAGCAAATTTTGCTGTCCAAATTTGACTTGGACGCAACTGGTTTTCTGTCGCGTACGGGTCTATCAATGTGTTATGCATACCGAATCGTTTGACAGCATTTTGGACAGAAAAAACGCTAACACCTCCAACTTTTGCTAATTTTCTTAGCGACAATCATTTTTCATAGCAGTACCTGGTCACACTCGAGGAAAAACTTTAACTTTTAATGAAGGTTATCTTTTGTTTACAACGCTAGCAACACATAAAGACACAGCAGTTGTCAAAATAAGACTTAGTCTTTTTAATACAGGGCCTCAAAGGTGTACTCATAATTAACGATACAGTCTTTATGATGAAAATTGTGTACTTATTAGAGACATCTTTTCTCGTAGATATCACCGAAAATTTTGTAATAAAAAAAAACCTATACCCAATAATACATACTTGCCGAATTTTTGTTTCTTTTTGCCGAGGTCAGCACAATCAAGTAATGTTTTAATGCCGAAAATCAGTATAACAGTCTCATATTGATTTAAATTGGAATCAACACTCAGATAGCCCAGTTCGGAAAGTAAAAATATGTGTATACATAAAGACATCACTCACGCGGATATAATTACATGTTATACATTCTTTTCTCAAATAATTATTTCAATAATCTCAATCTTGTACAGTTACACCAGATTTTTTTTGAACTGGTCGGTTTTTGCAATTGCAACAGGATCAAAATTGACTAAGTTATAGCAAAAAAAACGGCCCGCGCAAAACAAAAAGCGGGTGCATTTTATCTTTCCGCTCTTATAGATGGAACGATCATGTCACTACCCACATCCAAAGAAGCGCTTCAACATACAAGCGACTTCATCGATCAAATCACGCGAGTCGTTGATGCGCACGAAGTAGGCGAAAAAGGATGTGAAAACAACATGCGCACCCTCATTGAAAACCTTATGCACTATGGCCTATCAAACATCCCTCTTCTCATCTCATAACTTATCGCATCCGATCGCATCTCCCCTTACCCACTATGGTCACAGCCTTTCAGTTCGAATACGATTTCACACGCAGCTGGCTAGGGGTTGTCCATTAATTACGTAAGGGAAATTTTACGATTTTTCGACACCCCCACCCCCCCTTGTAAGATTTTTTGTATGAGAACTCAAATATTTTTGTATGGCGCGTAAGATTTCTCAAACCCCCCCTCCCCCCATAAACCCTTACGTAATTAATGGACAGCCCCCTATCGCTTCATTTCGATTTAAGCATTTGATTGCAATGAATCTGTAAAAAGAGTTCTAGTATCAGCTTATTTTTGTATTTGCGCTGGCCTCAGGCAAACTATTTTCCCATTGAGCTGAGATATATTTTAGTTTTCTCTAATGTCACTAATTTGTAATGGGGTTTTAAAAACATTGATCAAAAAATGCTAAACCTTTAGCAATTTAAAGAGCAGAATGCCTCCAATTGCAATTAATTGGTTGGATATAATTGCCATTTTAAAACCAACTTGCTGTGAGCTTATTTTCACAAAAACGAAAGCGGTAACTAATGTTCAGTTCCATTTTTTAGTTCATTTTAACGCCCTTGGTCGTCATGGATTTGCTGCGTGTGAAAATGTTTCAACCATTTCCATTTAATTATTGTACTACCTACTATTAACCCGCCCGCCCCTTCATCATCATCATTGTGCTTTTGGGTTCAATTCAATCTTTTCGCATTTCACCGCCTGCTGCGGTGCGCCAGACTGTATTAGTGGCATAACAAGCGCCGCCACGCTCAGTTCAACGTCAACGTTTTTTTTTCTCATTCTACGTTGTGCTTTAGGCATAGGTAAGCCCTGGATGGTAATGAATTTCCCTAGAAATTCACTTTTGTTTCGATTTTGTCGGATGCACTTTTGTGGGTCACCCCACCAGTTAAATAAAAAAAACATAGATAAATAACAATAACGACAAATATACGAGTTCAAAAACCTCACCGATGTTCATTGAGATCGCGTGCTAATGCTTTGTCTCTTTTCTTTCCAGGTTGCATCCCAGGATGCAGAGTTCGCTCCGCACGTAACGGCCACGTGCAAATCAGGCTCCATGAACATACGAATTCAGTTCACCGCCCCCTACAATGGTGTGGTCCATGCAAGAGACTACCGAACGCCTGCTTGCATGACGTTCGGAAATGGGTCAGCCGTGGTTGGACTAAGTCTTAATCTGCTGGCCAAGCAGGGCAACAGCGAATACTGTGGAATTCTAGTCAGTAACGTCAGTGGAGGAGAGGTAAGAGCGCTTGATGCTTTCTAAAACGTGCTGCAGCAGACTTTTTTGTTCATTGACACGATCAGTCGTTCAAATATAATGAAATAACGATAGGATCCATTGAATATTTTAGGTTAAATAATGCTGCAAAACCGCATTAAAATAAATAATAAAGAATATAATTCCAACGAGTTAATAAAACAAAAATATTACATTAACACATTAACAAGTCCATATATCAAACCGGGCTTGTCAGTTTCAATCTGTATCACGATTGTGTGCATATGAACACACCGACATGCAAAACTGGTCCCTTGAACGAATTGGGTGAATGAATCTGGCGCACGCTAATCGAGACCAGATTGCACGAACAGGAAAATCAACGTATCTGGCACATTTCCTACTCTTAGCCAGACATAGTGCTCACCCCGACGGCGTACAGCTGGTCTTGCCTTATATTTTTGATATTTATTAAGGTAACAATTAGGGCTTTATTCAATGGATATATCTAAATTTCGCCTTTCTTCTTTTTCTACTTGGCATAACGTCACAAATGGGACAAAGACCGCTTCTTAGCTTATTGTTTTATAAGCATTTCACTACTAATGGCCATTTTGTAGATCGTGTGGCAGGCGAGAAAATGAAGTCTACGGTTTTTCCATTATGGGAATCGAACCCGTAACCCTCAGTATAAATACTCACGTGTTTACTGCGGAGGGTTATGGGTCACAACTGGTGATTTTTCTTATATTCGTACAAATTGGGCCGAAGGGTCTCAGACTTTCATGAAACTTTTTCCACAGGTAGGGCTCATGGATAAATGAAAAAAAATTCAGGGTTGCTAATTTTCCCGGAAAACTCAGGTAGATTTTTTTTGTTTTCCCTTGACACTACTTACTTTGAAAAATTATAACATCGTCTAAACAAAGTTTTTTTTAAGAAAATGAAAGCAAAATTTCTCAGAAGTCCAAAAAACTATGAATTGGAAAAAGTTTTCCACAAAATTTTCCACAGTTGAGAAAATTTGTAGAGAAAAGCCGGAAAAACTGTGCCCGAACTCGTGGAAAATTTTCAAAACAATATTTTTGAGAAGGTTATTTTATAAGCTTCAATCGCTGAAATGTTTGAAATGATTTTTTTTCGTTTTTGAGTTATGGCCAATTTTGTTGTAGAATGTCCAAATGTGCCATATAAGCCTTAACTTTGAAAAATCATAACTCAACAACGAAACATCGTGGAATCCAAGTTTTTTTAGAAAATTTTCAGGTTTATCCTGCTACTGGTCACTGTTAGTTCTGAAAAATCATCTTTTCTCTCGATCTAAAAGCGTGGCGTAATTTGAGCCCTTGTAGCTTAAGCTAAGTTTCCTGTTCCCACGTAGAGCGCTCAAGTAAAATTACTCCTTTTTCCGCAAGTCATTTTGACAACTGATCTATATGGGGAGAAATGTCACTTTTCCTTACGGAATAATATTGAGCTTCTCGAGAATTAATAGCATTTCGACAAGTTTCTCTTCGACCTCTAGGTTGCGCGCCAGGGTATAATGTGTGTTGGACACTTTGCGACGATTAACTCAAATCCGCATACCAGCGCACAATTTGCTTTTCACTAGCCAATTTGTTTTTCACTAGCCAAATCACTATTAATCAGTGGTTTAATGAAGTAAAAGCGTTGTTACCGTCAATAATGTCTTTGTTGTACATTATTTCCAGACATAAGGAAGTTTAATGTTTTAGACAAAAAATGGATCCGAACCCTAAGAGAAGAGCTCTTGGCGCGGACCATTTTGACACTTGTTTATTAACATTTTGTATGGCGCACAACCCGGCGCATGGGCGGTCGGCGCACAAGTTTTTGGCCGGTATGCGGATTTCAGAAAAGACTCGCAATAGCACGGACTATTTTTCCGCGCGGAAAAGTGACAGCTTCATTTGATTTGCACGGAAAGCGTTAATGGCGTTACACTTTTTTCCTTAGGGGTCGTACACAAATTACGTCACGCTTGTAGGAGGGAGGTGGGGTTTTGGAGAACATGACAACTCATACAAATAATTTTGAGGTCCCATACAATAAGTGTGACATAAAGGGGAGGGGGGTTGAAGAAGGTCGATTTTTGCGTGACATAATTTGTGTATCACCCCTTACTTGCCATCTGCGAACCGCTCAATAATTAGGAAGCGGAATCATTACTTGAACATTACTTGTCCTATCTATTTGCACAATACGTACGAAGTGGAAACTAGCCATTACTTTGAATTTAACTTTTCATAGAGTGCATCAAAAAATCTCAAATTTTGACTGTTTATCATCCTGTTATATGTGCATCATTGGTACAAATTTGGGCTCGATTGAATAATTTTTCGCGAAGTTAGAACCGTTCTGGTAAAACACCATTTATTAAACTAACTCATAATATTTTCTCACGGCGAATTAAGTTATATCGGGTTGAAATTTTTACCCATATAGAGGAAAATAAGTCAAATTTACAATACCACACAAAAATTACTAAATGTGTTCTTCCTTTAATCTAAATAGGCTCTAATATATCTGATTTAAGATAACTTGAGAACAGAAGTGGAAAATCTTTAGACTTACCTTACCTTACCGGTCAGGCTAAGGCCGGGGTGGCCTCTGCTGTACATAGTAGCCGCCTCCATTCCACTCGGTCCATGGCTGTTTGTCTCCAGTTCCGCACTCTGCGTAGGGTCCGCAGATCGTCCTCCACTTGGTCGACCCACCTAGCTCGCTGCGCTCCACGTCTTCTTGTACCGATCGGATGACTCTCGAGAACCATTTTAGTCGGGTTGCTATCCGACATCCTGGTGACGTGACCCGCCCACCGTAGCCTCCCGATTTTCGCGGTATGGACGATGGTTGGTTCTCCCAGCAGCTGATGCAGCTCGTGGTTCATTCGCCTTCTCCAAGTCCCGTCTTCCATCTGCACTCCGCCGTAGATGGTACGCAACACCTTCCGTTCGAAAACTCCAAGGGCGCGTTGGTCCTCTGCACGTAGGGTCCATGTTTCTTTAGACATCAACACTAAAATTTATTGACATTGACGTAAAAAATTACATTTTTTCGAGAGAAATCCAAAAAGTGTCAATCTATGATAACTTTTTTCAACGTTCAAAAAGCATCTATGTATTAATAGTTTGTGAAGCATTTGTATATTGTTAGTGTACGTTCAAAATTTCGTTCAATTCGGTTTACTGGTTTCCAAGATATGACAGCTCAAAAATGAGTTGTCTAAAAAATAGTGTTTTACCCGAACGGTTCTAACTTTGCGAAAGATTAATCAATCGAGCCCAAATTTGTACCAATAATGCACATACACTACCCGTCATAAGTACGGACTCACAAAAAGTATTGCAACAATATTGCATCACCCTGACTCACCTCGATATCTCCAAAACCTGAGGACTTACAAAGATGCTGTCTTCAGGAAAGTTATTCAGAAGACCAAAAACAACAACTTTTCTGAAGGCGGCATTTTTGTAGGTGTTCTGGTTTTAGAGATATCAAGGTGAGTCAGGGTGATGCAATATTGTTGCTATACTTTTTGTGAGTCCGTACTTATGACGGGTAGTGTATAATGGGTTGACAAACAGTCAAAATTTGAGATTTATTGATGCACTCTATGAAAAGTTACAGCATGTTGAACTTTTTTGTGAGAGAAAAAAAAGATGCCTATCTCAAACATTTTGGCCATCCCCTGTTCCTATATAAATCGCTATGCTACTTTGACATATTCTCACGCTGCACTCCTGTAAAATATTCGCCCGCTGCCGCCAGAGCATATTCGTTTCAATATTTCATCATATACATGCATGTTCGCTGCCTTTTGCCAATCATTCAGTTAATGGCCCATATCCGTTATACAGCTTCTATTTTGCTACAACATTGCGCACTCTACTTTGGGTCTTTGGGTCAAGGTGTGCCCAAAGCATGGGCTATACGCTAGCCAGGTCGCCCGATGGGAGGGAACCATGTCTGCCACCAATAGAAACAAAAAGAATAGCTGGACCTTGACTGCCTTAGACCAATTAAATAATCGATAGACCCTAGTTGGAATGTTCATCTGATGCTTCTTTTCTTTGCCTTTTCATAAGGTCAGGTGTGTCGAGCCTTCGTTACGGGGGAAGCTTATATAGAGAATAGCAGAGCGGTAGACGCGAAAGCAGTTTTTGTAGACTGTGTGGGGCGATGATTGACCTTAATTTTCTTTCATCGCTTTAACAAGATAATCTATCGAAAGAAACAAAAAAGGTGTATCTTATTTTCCGGACATAAACAGCGCCTTCTCATCTGTAACGGGTCACACTGCCATACATAATCCTACGCTTTCATCTTATTTGAAAACAAAAGATTACGGCATCAATTCATTGGATTTTTTTTTGTTTTATGTCTGCAAAACTCAAACGAAAATACAAGAATAAAACAAAACCAACGACGAATAAATACTTTTTAATAGTAAATGAATATTAACCACAAACAGTTTTTTTTTTTTGTATAAGTTTGTTTATACTTTAAAAGTGCTTGACACACGCATTTAACGTTGAAACTGAATTTTAATTGATTCCCGTCAATGCACCACCAGAGACAAGTTTACTAGAGTATACTATGGTTAGCTGTACGTAGGAGTTACTCGCCCCTGAGCGTCTTCAGTCACGCACGCTGCGAAGGGTCCGCAGATCGTTCTCTACTTGATCGACCCATCTAGCTCGCTGCGTACCACGTCCTCTTGTACAGGTCGGATGGCTCTCGAGAACCATTTTAATCGGGTTGCTATCCGACATGCTGATGACGTGATCCGTCCACCGTAGCATCCCGATTTTCGCGGTGTGGACGCTGGTTGGTTCTCTCAGCAGCTGATGCAGCTCGTAGTTCATTCGCCTTCTTCAAGTCCCGTCTTCCATGTGCACTCCGCCGTAGATGGTACGCAACACCTTTCGTTCGGAAATTCCAAGGGCGTGTTGATCCTCTGCACGTAGAGTCCATGTTTCATGCCCATAGAGGACTACCGGTCTAATTGGTGGTTTTGCGGGCCATTTTAGCGTCCAAAACAACTGTGCAAAACTTGGGTACGATCGGTTGCGCCTCCGTATTCCGCATTGCGGTTGAAATTTTTGTATAGGATGTTGTACGGGCAAGCTTACTTTTTGACATATTCATAAAAAAAACTTGAACTTTTCTAAAACTATGTAACCAGTGATGTTCAAATATAGCCTTGGAGGTCCCGAAAAACTTTGTTTAGAAGACCGCAAAACGATCCGACACTTGTAGTGATGAAAGTTATAATGTACAAATCTTCTGATGGTGCTTTATTTAGCATGTAAAGAACAATTTGAATATTATTAAAATTTCAGGTTTCAATTCTAGCCAAAAACCAAGCGTATAACATTTTTCACAAGCGTCGGATAACATTACGGTCTTCGACAAAGTTTTTCTGCATATCCTAAGCTATATACATAGTTCAACGTCATCAGTCACATGGTTTTAGGTATTTTTTTTTTCAACCAATAGCACCTTTTGTTCCAAAAAAATCAACCTTGTTGACGCAATCTAATGAATATGTGAGGTTAAACAAACCTTTGATGTTATCTCGCCTATGTACATTGTACAAACCACCCACAAGTCTAACCTTCAATGACGACTGTCAAGAGTACTAACCCGTGCGTGGATGTAAGTACAACGTGTAACTGATAGTTAACATATTTGTTGAACATACAGTCAAATCTGTTCACGACGGCCACTTTTTGAACAACAAAACATTCTAAAGCATATTTTTACGGACGCCTTAAAACAGGTATCAGAACATTGGCTCAGGCGGCACGTTCTCCAGCAAAATGGGAGATTTGTGCCTCGCACGTCATTGCCGATCATCATTTACCCGAGGGGAGAAGGGATTGGAAAAGGGAAGGGTGAGTAGGAAAAAGATGATTAGATTCTTACAAACACTTCCGAAGAATTGCTTGTTAGAATAAATATACACGCGTATGAAAGATTCAACCAGAATATTCAAAGATGAAATTCGAGTTAAATCCTAACAACAGTACAATTCATTCCTGCACCCCCGAAGGGATACTGAAAATGATTAATAATCAACTCTCATACTCTATAAAGACGTGCCTTTTCCTACTACAGTAGAACAAGACCCGCCTTTCTGAGTACGAGAATCAGATTTATGTGAGGAAACATTAACAGAAACCTTCTGAAAACCGTAATTTACCAAAAGGTTTTGTTGTTTAAGAAGGGTCAACGAGTCGTCACATATACTGAAAAAGAACAAATGATGTCCCTTTTCAGTCGGTATTACTTTGTTGATCCTCCAAAAGTTTGCCAGAATATTTGGATTCTGGAAAACTATTCGATTCAAAACATCATTTTGATTTAAATCTTCAATTGCATTCCATGGAATACGCAAACAAATGCTGTTTTGATGAAGATTATATTGTTCAATTATGAACTTAAAATCAACCACCGCCTTTTCATTTATCTGCAACAAACTTTGCTTCAGCCAGTCATGGCTGTCCTGATTCTCCGGAGAAAACCAGATTTTGCCATATCTTAGACCTGAACCAAGGAATGTTGGGATAAATGAGTCGGTTGGCGTTTGATATAAAAGGCTGTTCAAGCCTTTCATCAGTTCATCCTTCAATGCATTTGTAAAATAGCCTTTTTCTAGCCTAATTTGCAGACGCAAAGAGGATGTTGAATTGCTCGCTTCCCCAGAGAAAGAAGGTTTACCGGTAAAAGCAGCTTTGCGGTTTTGCTTCTTTCTCTGGTTTTTCGCGTAGTTTTTGCCCTTAACGGCAAAATTAGGATCGCCACTATTTGTGGCCAGTGGCTTCACACTCTGTAATTTGTGTCCAGCACGCAGGGTTCCTTCTTCAGCACGTCCAGTTAATGCTATCGAAGAGTTACCCGGATGCTGTACGAAACTACTAGAGGGTTTACCTGAAAGCTCAGCCATCTTTCCCAAACAAAATCACAGCTTAGCCAGAAAAAATCGAACCGCAATTGATGACGTCCAGGATCAAAGAATGATCCATTTCAGTCAAATTGCTCGGTATGGTTCGATGGTAATTGTTGTCCCACCAACACACTAACTTTTGAGTACCAAAAGCGAAATATAAGTAAATACAATATAAAGAACAAGTTGCAATACAGGGATATTTCCAAGGTGTTACCATACACCCATAAAAAATACCCCATGTACGCAAAAGTTCTCTAAGTATGTATTTTACTCTTTTATTCTCGTTTTATACTGAGATAAAGTTATTAACAATACAAGCAATAAATCAAATGCTCATATTGCAAACAAATGAAAATAATCCACTGCCATCCTTTTCTTATGGCAACGGTTCAATGTTGAAGACGAAATACCAAATAGTGAATAATTTGAAATGCAAAGATATTTTCCGATGCACAAATGTCATACATCTCGAAAACACCCTATGCATAGCAAATGTCCACAAAAAGCATTTCACCCTTATGACTCTAAAACCGAGACATAATTTGCAATACATTCTACCGACTACCGATCGTGCAATCCGATCGTATTGCAATACAATAGACCACACAGCTACGTGTTCCTCCGTAGGTAGTTACACGCAGCAGAGATAGAGCCAGGCGAAGACCACAGTGCTTTATCTCATTGGTCTCATCAACTGGTACAGAACACTGTTGCGCAATCATGCTGTGTAAATGTGTACTTACCAGCGACTATGACGGATGCCCGAATATTCTGAGTTATACATACTCGCTCAAGTATGTCTGGTTGACTCAGTCAGTACTCACCACATTTGCAAACAGAATCACTACACATAAGTGAGATTAGACAACCCCGCATACAAATAGGGGTTACTCATGGTGCCACACTACCTACATCGCACGACTAGGAATACCATTGCACCACATATTGAAGCAGTGCTTAAAGATCAAGAAATTTTTTTTCCATTATATTTCTTGTTTCAACGGACCAGAATCGTTTCACTAAATTCTATTTCCGTTAGCACAGTGGTAATACACATTGCCTAATTAATTACCTGAAGGGCAATTAATCGATAACACCGAAATAAAACTAATTAAAGCGGGTCATCACACAAAGCGTCCACTACCCATTCGCGCACTACCACGCCCATCAGAGTACTAACCCGTGCGTGGATGTAAGTACAACGTGTAACTGATAGTTAACATATTTGTTGAACATACAGTCAAATCTGTTCACGACGGCCACTTTTTGAACAACAAAACATTCTAAAGCATATTTTTACGGACGCCTTAAAACACCTTTGCGATAGAATAGTTCATTATATTATTCGCCATAGATAGTACTGACTGTGCCGTGGTAATTGAAATACAATATAAGTATATTCACTGCAGCCCTTCCGATCTCATTCTCTCTGAATCGCTGCCACCTTTCTCGCAGTTTACCATCGTTGCATAATGCAACAGCTAGCATATGCACGTACATCCGACAATACAATTTATGATAATGGATTTCAAATAATAGCAAAATATGGGCACGCGACCTACAAAATAGGAGGCGACAAAACATCAACGTGGGCTCCACCCAGTGTGTACTTCTTTGCGCACAGACATAGGCGAACACATCTCGGTTCGACTGACCTCCATGGGTGCAAATGCAACGTACAATAAAAAAAATAACAACTGCACAAGTCGAAAGCAAAGCGGCAATATATTTCGGGTTAAGCCCTTTTTCCTGTGTGTAACTGACTATCCCAAAGTAAGCAATGCTGAATGAATGACCATAACCCGTTATCATGGTAGAGTATTGTGGGTACGTTACGTACATGCACTAAAATGCATTCCACTGGGCCAGTGAGCGAGCATGCAATGTGGCCTACATTCTCCCACCAACTCGATCAACCGATCGCTAGACTCGGCCCATGTTTGACACTTATTTGTGACTCTGGAGAACAAGCAGTTTTTTTCTCGATTTGCATAGAGGCGGTCGGTTTATTTTATCTTACTTGATACTTGATGGGTCACATGGACTAAATCGAATAGATAATTCTTATCTTCCACTGAATCCAGTCCTGGGTCAATTGATTATTATCAATTATTAATTAATAACACTAGCTTACAGCATTTTTGAACTCGGTAAGCTGATGATCATTTTTGATGTAGAATCATGCCCTGAGTTCGAAAACATGATGGAAAAAAATTACAGTAGAGCGGAAAATTTTTCGACTTTCCATACAAGGTTGATGATTTGAAATCGACTTTTGTTCTATTTTTAAGTAAAGTCACTCAATTCACGCATCTCATTCTCGGTAAAAAAATGCTCCGATTGAGCTGAATTTTTTACTGTAACTTGCCTACATATGATATGTCAAATAAACGTTGAGAAAGAATTTTTAGGTTGTTTTTTTCTTATTGAAAAAAATACATTTCTTCAAATATTTTTGGAAATTTTGCTAAAATTTAAGGAATTTGTCCCAAAAACTCGCCAATATCTTGAATATCATCAATCTGACGCAAAACCTGCATTCAGATGATCGAATGGCATTGTATTCAGCTTTTAATTTATGGAAAAAGATTTGAAATTGGTTAAACAAAACGTAAGATATTTGAATTTTAGTAAATTCCATATTTTAAAAAAATGTAAAACTCGATATTGAGCATAGAGCATGAGCATAAGCATGAGCATAGATGACCGTACTATTCGTAGTTGCTACTCCGTGATTGACCAGAACAATCGAAGTTGCACAAGGAACCAACAGACGGAGCTTGGGAGTAGCTTACCGTCCTCAATGTGCATCTTCGAGAATTTCAAACTTTATTAGGTCAATAACGGCGCCGGCCACGTCCTTACGGTCATCGAGGAAGGAAAGGAATGTTATTATGACGTGCGTTGCTTACTAAAGACCGAGATCACCTCTGCGTCTCCACGTCTGTCATGGGAAGGACTTTTTGTTAGTGGGGAGGGGAAAGGGCGCATGATATGAGTTCACTTTGGTAAGTGGAGTGATTCATGCAACCCTATTAATATCAAACCACTTATTTTCATTTGGACTAAAACAAAACACATGCCGACATCGAAGATGACGAACCATTCAGATAGTTTTCGAAGTGCGAAAATTAACGAAAGAGAAAATAAAGTGATTTGAACCAACGTGGCTTTGGAACTTGGGCCGACACTTGACGTGACGAACATTTCAATGTCTGTTGACTAAAATCGCAAAAAATGTTGTTTGTTGCATTTATCGTATCATAAATCGCCCCGTACGAAGATGAGCAGTAGTATGGGACACGCTTGTATGGAAAAAATAAATCCTCGCTCCAGTCAACTTTTTAGATGCCATTTAGGTTCCATATGATCTGTACAAAATTTCAGCGCAATCGGTGAAACTATAATTTAGCGCAAGCGGTTCAAAGTTTGCATAGGATTTACTATGGGAAAAGTTACACTTTCAAACAAAAAATCCCAGAGGTCACCCTTTGTCTCCTTAATTCAAATCGATCAACGTTTCTTGTAGAAAAATCATTTATGAAACTTTCCTTCGAAGACCGCAAAACAATTGGAAGTTTGTGGAAAAAGTTATTGATTTATTACCAATTAGTAATCTAACGAGCGGCTTTTTGTTTTGTTTTATTAGCAGCACTGCTGCTGCCGTTGTTACATGGGGTGGCGGGAGGCATCACCACCCCCAGAAACAGCAGCAGCCAAGGCAGCAGCTACAGTGCTGCTAATAAAACAAAACAAAAAGCCGTTCGTTTGATCACTAATCGGTAATAAATTAATAACTTTTTTCACAAGCTTCCAATCGGTTTGCGGTCTTCGAAGGAAAGTTTCATAAATGATTTTTCTACAAGAAACGTTGATCGATTTGAATTAAGGAGACAAGGGGCGACCTCTGGGATTTTTTATCTGAAAGTGTAACTTTTCCCATAGTAAATCCTATGCAAACTTTGAACCGCTTGCGCTAAATTATAGTTTCACCGATTACGCTGAAATTTTGTACAGATCATATGGGACCTAAATGGAATCGAAAAAGTCGACTGGAGCGAGAATTTGATGTTTGTCCCATACTAATGAGCAGTCAAATAGACGACGACGACGACGACGACGACGTGCACGCGGACGATCCGAATGAAAACGCGGCCTGTACACTTTGCCACCAAAAACTCACTAAATCACCCCGTACGAAGATGAGCAGTCAAATAGACGACGACGACGACCGAATGAAAACGCGGCCTGTACACTTTGCCACCAAAAACTCACTAAATCGCCCCGTACGAAGATGAGCAGTCAAATAGACGACGACGACGACGACGACGACGTGCACGCGGACGATCCGAATGAAAACGCGGCCTGTACACTTTGCCACCAAAAACTCACTAAATCGCCCCGTACGAAGATGAGCAGTCAAATAGACGACGACGACGACCGAATGAAAACGCGGCCTGTACACTTTGCCTCCAAAAACTCACTAAATCGCCCCGTACGAAGATGAGCAGTCAAATAGACGACGACGACGACGACGACGACGTGCACGCGGACGATCCGAATGAAAACGCGGCCTGTACACTTTGCCACCAAAAACTCACTAAATCGCCCCGTACGAAGATGAGCAGTCAAATAGACGACGACGACGACCGAATGAAAACGCGGCCTGTACACTTTGCCTCCAAAAACTCACTAAATCGCCCCGTACGAAGATGAGCAGTCAAATAGACGACGACGACGACCGAATGAAAACGCGGCCTGTACACTTTGCCACCAAAAACTCACTAAATCGCCCCGTACGAAGATGAGCAGTCAAATAGACGACGACGACGACGACCGAATCTGCTCTCAAAAACTGCTCTACTAAAAATTTTTTTGAAGGGCGGTTTCGAAATCAGCACTAAATTGTACTTCAAAAATTTTGGTCGGTTACAGAAGTTCACGACTTTCGTTTTATTTTGTAAACTAGTGTAATTAGATATTAATTATTAACAATTAATCGCCCACAGTATGCCCTCTGGTAATGTTTGACGACCATAGAAAAATGTCATAGTTAAGCATATGGACACAGACAAATAGATGTATCACTTGGAACAAAGTGCGATTAAAATCATCGTCACAAAAGTATAATCACCCAATGCTAATTATCTGAGAGAGAGGAGACAGCTGGCTTCGATTGCGTGCTACTTAATGTCAAGGAGGACCTGTCACAAACTGTCACCGCGAACCGAGCTGAAAATCGCACATTGATGGTGTGGTGTGGCCAAATATCCAAAAGATCTTATTAAAATTTTGCTCCGTTTGTTGTATTTAAAAACGATAAAATATTAATGTTCAGTTTTCCACGACCAGCGCAACGAATCCATTCTTTTTCCATGCTCTGTCGCAACGTACTCAATATGCAAATCATTTTTGACCAAAAATATATTTTGAAACCATTGTGCGGCGCACAAAGTTGTAAAAAGAAGGAAGAAGAAGACATGTAAACATCGTGGCTGTCAGTGAGCTGTCTCCTCTCTCTCAGCTAATTATGCTGTGTTTCGCAAACCCACTGAGTAGATGGCGGTAGTGAGCAAACGTCAAACAGGAGCAAAAACGAAGCTAGCGCCATGAGCGAGAGATTTGCGAACTACAGAATATTATAAATAGTTCGTTAAAAAGGAGCCGTTCATAAACCACGTAGACTTTTTGGGGGGAGGAGTCTGCCCAAAGTCTACGCTCCATACAAAATTTTAAAATTTTTGTATGGACAAAAGTCTACGAAGGGGGAGGGGGGGGGTCTGAGATGGCCTAATTTTGGCCTACGTGGTTTATGAACAGACCCAAAAGGAAAACGATGGGAACTGGGTAGAGTAAGACGTCTGTTTGTCTGTGATAGGAAGATGAGAGGGGGATCGTCAAAAATTAACAATATTGGCGTTACGTAAGTAAATTATGTACGTTCGCACAACTATAGGTGCCCGCGATTTCACGATACAAAATCAGTTCGATCGTGAATCACATAATACAGATTACACCCCAAATTGGACTATCACTATCACACTATTTTTGGTAGGGTAATTTTCCAATTGTTGCACGGCTAAAAATTCGCCAATTGTTGCACACCCCATAAGAATAACATGGAGTGTGCAACAATAGGCGAGTTTTTAGCCGTGCAACCCTACGCCTAAAAAGTTTGATAAAAGTGCACATTTGCCTCGACGTCTTCGGTGCACTTATTCCTTGATTTACAAGGGCAGGAATCACCGCGCCCACCACCCCGAATTTCTATCGACGGTGATGAAATCCAGGTGGTTGAAGAATTTGTGTACTTGGGCTCACTGGTTACCGCCGACAACGACACCATCAGATAAATTCAGAGACGCATTGTGGCAGGAAATCCAGCTTACTTTGGACTCCGCAGAACTCTACCTTCGATCGTAGACGTCACACTAAGTTAGCTATCTACAAAACGCTGATTAGACCGGTAGTCCTCTGTGGGCATGAAACATGGACGCTACGTGCAAGGGCCAACGCGTCCTTACAGTTTTTGAACGGAAGGTGTTGCGTACCATCTACGGCGGAGTGCAGATAGAATCACGAGCTGCTGAGAGATCCAACCATTGTCACACCGCGAAAATCGGGATGCTACGGTGGCGGGTCGCGTCATCATAACGTCGGATAACAACCCGACTAAAATGGTTCTCGAGAGTCATCCGACTGGTACAAGAAAGAAGACGTGGTGCGCAGCGAGCTAGGTGGCTCGATCAAGTGGAGAACGATTTGCGGACCTTTTGCAGAGTGCGGAACTGGAGACACACAGCTATGGACAGAGTAGAATAGAGACGACTCCTAATATGTACAGCAGAGGACACTCAGACCCTAATCTGACCGGTAAGTAAGTGCACCGTAGACCTCAACATAGTCCAAAGGGTTATCCCCGTTGGAGCCGGGTTGTTTTCCTTCACTGCCGTAACCTCGCTGACCTCGAACACGTTTCTTATGCTCGGTTTCATCGCCGGGGTCATATTGAATAAAACAAAACAAAGATAACCGTACACATTGTAGTTGCTACTCCGTGATTGATCAGAACAATCGAAGTTACACAGAGAACCAATGAATGGTGCTTGGGACTAAAGTGTCTCGAGTATACCAAAGTGGAGAATCCTTGTCGCTTTGACAGGTCTCCTGCTCGATTGGAACTATGGGGATGACACTAGATCGACTGTTCCAATTTTGACGTTTCTCCTCTTTGTTTAATCCAGGCTCGTTACTTGGGACTAGCTACACACTCTCAATGTGCATAATTCGTGAGTTCAACATTTGAAAGTCAATGCGCATTCCACACTCGCGCCTTCTTCTCCCTATCGAGAAAACTGACTGACCCACGACAAATCATCGCCGGGGTTATATTGAATAACATTAAGAAATAACTTTCGTTCTAAATATCGTTCTTGTGTATAAAAATAATGCTTCAACCAAACATCATGATTTTTTTTGATAAAAACTATTACCTATTTCAAATTATTTTTTTTTGTGACACGTCCAATTTCATGAATTTGAAAGAAAAAAAAATAGTCAGAAGATATTACAACAATGTTTCGTTGCTCTGGCCACATTTATTGATCTTTATCAATGGTTTGCGACTTTATAATCAATCTTTATGGATTACTTTCCCATGAAGATTTAGTAATCACCTCCAATTCAGTCAATACAGCTTTGTTCAATTCCCGGCACTTGAATTTAGCCCATCTTCATCCTGACAAAGAAGCACACAAATTACAGTTACAGGTTCAGTCTAACGAACTTCAGATGTTATTAGGTTCTATTAGGCTCATTGAGACTAGTCTCATGTGACGTCTCATGAGACTCGCACATTAGATATTTTTTGCGCGTACTATGATCTCATTGCTCCTAAAAAGGTTTGAGACACATTTCAAATTAGCGCATGGCACACTGTCTCATCCATGTATACATGAGAAATCAGACACTCTGCTTTTGTGGTTCTTCCTGAAGTTCCTTATTTTTTTTTTTTTTGGTTTTTATTTCTGTGTATTTTAACTAAAGCTAATTCTACACTTAGAAGTTCCTTGTCGTTTTGAAAAAGTATCCGAGATTTTAACATACATGGGATGGCCAAAATGTTAGGGATAGGCAAAGTTTTTTTTCTCACAAAAAGGTTCAACAGGCTGTTACTTTCCATAGAGTGCATCAAATTTTGACTGTTCGTCAACCTATTATATGTGCATTATTGGTACAAATTTGAGCTCGATTGGTTAATCTTTTGCGAAGCTTGAACCGTTCTCGGAAAACACTTTTATTTAGACAACTAATTTTTGAACTGTCGTATCTCGGAAACCAGTGAACCGAATTTAATGAAATTTTGAACGTTTATCAACAATGTAATGATACTTACGACGTTAAAAAATGTTATAATTTCTCATGACGAATAAAGCTATACCGGTTTGACATTTTCACCCATTTATAGGAAAATAAGTCAAACTTACAACACCACACAAAAATTACTAAACATGTTCTTCCTTTAATCCAAATAGGCTCTAATATATCTTCTAATAGATATCTTGAGAACAGATGTAGGAAATCTTTGGATGTTAAATTTAAATGTAATAACATTGATGAAAAAATTTGCAATTTTTCGAGAAAGATACAAAAAGTGTCAATCCATCATAACTTTTTTCAACGTCAATCCATCATAACTTTTTTCAAAACCAATGTTTTAAAGACTTGTGAAGCATTAATATATTGTTGAGAAACGGTCAAAATTTCATTGAATTCGGTTCACTGGTTTCTGAGATATGACAATTCAAAAATTAGTTGTCGAAAAAGAGTGTTTTACGAGAGCTCAAATTTGCACTAATACCGTAAACCGGGGTCAAATTGATCGGGATGAAATTGATCATTTGGGTACTACATTGTATGTAATTGCATTTCAGGAACTTGTAAGCGTTGCAATGATCTCAAACTTCTTACCTCATCTAGTTCATAGATGTCTAGAGATGAGTTTATAGACTTTTATTTTTTTAGAAAGTTAGCTTTGCCTTATTTTTTCAGGAATTTGCAATGTATTTCTCATTTAGCTGAAATCATTGCTTCTGAACAATCGATTGCCACTAGGACTTCTCGTATTTTTTTTTGTCTTATCAAGGCTCCAATGGTTGGAGAGTTACATATGAAGCTATTCTGTACATGAAAAAGTTAAAAAAAGTTCTTTTTTTGCAAAAAAAAAATCTTTTCCAAAGGAATTAGCCTACCTTTAGGCGTTAAGGGGGAAATTTCAAAAAATATTTTGCATTTTAAATGTCAAATTCACTTGTTGAAAGAGGTTTGACGCGTCATTCGGATTTAGAAGAGCAAAATTAAGTGGGTAAGGAAATTTTTCTTTTTAACCGAAGCTTAATAGTATACTGATCAATTTCACCCCAAAATGGCATCTTCAATTTTTTTTTTTGAAGTAATTTAACTAAAAGTTTAAATTTGTTTAACAAAATTCTGTCACATGGTTTCATGGAGATCCACTGGGTACTGATTTTCCAGAAATTCTTTTGGCAATATTTGAATTGCCACTAATGTTATTTGCAAAAGTTGTTTTAAAGTGATCAATTTGACCCCGGATTACAGTGCTAATGATGCGCATACATATAATTGGTTGACAAACAGTCAATATTTCAGAATTTTTGATGCACTCTATGAATGTTGAACTTTTTTATGAGAGAAACAAAATAGTTTCCCAACCCAAACATTTTGGCCGCCCTTTGTATCGCAGAAGAAATATTTGAAGGGCTCTAGAAAGGGATGTTCATTCGCATATTACACAGCGCAACATTTTTTTGTCTCAAGAGCAAACTTATGTGTCTTTGACAGATTTTGGGCCGCTGAATCCGAATCTGCGCTTGAATTTGCTCCAGCACGTCACAATTTTGAGCTATACCTTAATTCTTAGGGCAAAATATGCGATCCATTAACATCCAAATTAATGACTTATGCAAAATATTTCGTTTTACCAAATCAAATTAGATAGATTTAAGCATTTTATGTCAGTATGTAAACTTGCATGCAACTTTTGGAGGGTGACTTGTATGGGAAATTTCGAACCTAATCGTTGGACAACCCAATTGCAATGCTTTTAATTGAAGGTTTGACAAATTCAAGAATTTTTAAGTTATCGCACCGTAAATCGTCAAAATAAATGTCAACATTGATGTGATGTGTTTCGCATGCACTTCAGATGCAGTGCGCTGTTTCACGAGTGCATAGTTGCAGCATTTTGCAGCAACTTACAGCTTTTTGACGCCTGTCAGTTGCTGCAGTTATCGATATTCATTCGATACGTGAAACGTGAAAATGTTTCAGTTACCGAACGTCTACTGTAATTGAATGCGCTGTTGTATGTGATATCCAGCGTAGCACATTATTTCTCCCGGTATGGTGCATTGTATATGGCTGATCTAAGACCGAGACGTGCGGTTATTGATCGATAAGAGTCTACTGCCTATAGTGGATACCGGCTCAACAGTGGTGCTGCACACACGACCATTTCTAGGAAATGAGTAGAATTGCAAGCGAACCACCATAGCAGAAGAGAAACAGTCCGCACAAATGTGGTAGAGAATGGCAAGAAAACTTTAAGCATGATAAGTAATCATAGAGTTTGCATGAATCGTATATGATCACACGGCGTTCGTTGTGCCCAGATTTGAATAATTGCGCAACGATAAAGAAGGCAGAAATGCGGGCACTCAGTCCACCATCGAGCAGCAGATGTGGTGGTGGCACATACTTATAGCCACGATTCGGCCCACGAACGTTTGAGACGCCGGTCATCGCATACTGATAACGATTGCTGATTTTTATAATGCCAATAGCCTGAGGACTGAAAAATGGCTTTAATTAGTATTATGTGATATGTTCTTATAAATAGCAAAACGTGATAACGTCGAGTACACTAGTCCACTATGTGATCAAGCATTTATACTAGTAGTAGTGTCAATACGTTATTCATTGAATAACAATCGCCTAGAATCGTTATTATTTCCAGACATATAAATGGTTCTTTCTATCTTAATCAATAACAGTATATGATATGAAAGACTTCAATACTCTAAAAGAGCCGAACCTGAGGCCAGAGATTACCATTCTAGCAGCGGTTCTGTAGCTTCGTATTACCAAATATGTCGGTGCAGTAATGTCGGCAAGCACCTTTAATAAATTAGTCCGCACTGCTGCGGATGCGACCAATTCAACCGACACGGAGACTAATTGCGAATCAAACCTTACCGAGAAGGTGATAAATAATGGTATTCGACAGTAAGAAAAATATGGTCGGTCGGTCTACTGATAAGATTGCAATTCCTAAGGCATCGCACCCAGGCCCGGATTAAGGATTGTGGGGGCCCGGGGCCCTCGGAGGTACAACTGTGATGAGCAAAACAGTTTTTCTTGGTTTTAAACAATAAAATCAATATTTAGCAAGCATAAACGGTTTTTGTGGGGGTCCCTAAAATGTGGGGGCCCAGATTCCTGTCCCCCCAACCCCCCGTCACCTACTTAGATTCGGCCCTGATCGCACCTATTTATAGATTCTACCAGCATATTCTTTCATTAACGCACCATTAGTTCTACCGGGCGATCGCTGTGATCCTTCTTTGTACTTCCACCTTTGAAACGTCTTCAAACACCACTTCAAAGGGAATCGAGGTAGACTAATAGTAGGGATGTATAATAACCAAATGCATTCATATGTGTCTCAATCAATCATGCGTTGTACATGTTGGAACGCTTGCATTCAAAAGGCTTGGAGTGATGTCGCTTTATGTCAAGATTTTTTTAATGAATACTAACCACATTACTGCCCTGAATCGCATATCAGTCCCATTTGCATAGGAAATCCAGCAAAGATGGGACTGATATGCGATTCACGGCAGATTACACAATGGTCTGTAGGTCGTATTTAAGCGGAAAAAATATTTACGCCTAAATTACACAAGTTTACAAAATAAAACGAAAGTCGTAAACTTCTATGTATCAACGACCGAAATTTAATAGAAAGCTGATTGTAATAGGGAATCGCGCCACTTGGGCGGTGGCTTCTATATTCGTCTGTTTTCCACTATAACTCAGTCAAATTTGAACCAATTGACACAACTTTTGGAATGTGGTGAGATAGGTATAGTATCTACCCGTGTACAACATTTCAAGTCAATTGGTTCAAAATTGACTGAGTTATAGTGGAAAACAGACGAATATAGAAGCCACCGCCCAAGTGGCGCGATACCCTATGTTCCGATCATCTGAACACATTTTTGGTGTCAGTTCAATAGAAGTCGAGGTATTGGTGGGTGTATGGGACGATCTCCTTAAATTTTAACGAAATTTTCAAAAAATAACGAGGATCCTTTTTTTTTCAATTATAAAAACACAATTGAAAAATTCTTTCTCACCGTACATTTGAAACATTAGATGTTAGCCAGTTACGGATAAAAAATCAGCTCAATCGGAGCATTGGTTACGATTACGAAAATATAGATGTATGAAGGGAACAACTTTGCTTAAAAATTAAACAAAAATCGATTTCAAATCGACAGTCTTGTATGGGAAGTCGAAAAATTTTCTACTATAATTTTTTTCCTTCACGTTTTCGAACTCAGGGCATGATTCTACACTAAAAATGATCATCAGCTTACCGAGTTCAGCAATGCTGTAAACTAGTGTTATTAGTTAAACTATATGCTGTCTTCGGGATAGTTTCTCCATATTTTTTGAGCATTGTTTTTTTTTTTTCAATAATGTGTAATTAGGGTTGTCCAAATGGTTCTCAAAATCAAAATATCATCAATGTTCAGGACAAAGTATTCCGAAAAAAATCAAACAATCACACATTATTGGAGAAAACCGATTCTTCTAAGAGAGTTTAGTTTATGGTCGAATTTCCTAGGAAGAAACGGTTTTCTTCCAATATGTTTTGATTGGTTGATTTTTCCAGAATACTTTCTGAAAAGACGACAAATTCGTATCTCTTATATTTTCGTACTTGTCATCCTAATTTTATTCTTTAAAAAATAATATCTGCAACCTTGCGAGATAGCAATATGGTTTATTCGGCAAAGTTGTTCAGATTTGAGTGTTTTTCAGCTTTTTGTTGCTCTATATGGTAACAATGAAAAGTTGACATTTTGATCTTGAGAACCATTTGGAACATCCTACCTATTTTCACATTATTGAAAAAAAAAGTTCAAAAAATATGAAGAAAATTTTCCATAGACATCATATAGCTGAAACTAATATTTAAGCGTAAATATTTTTACCGCTTAAATACAGCGCACGGACGATTGTGCATTGCCCTTAACCCTAAAAGGGATACCTTCATGGCCTCAGTTTCGTCACCTCGCTGAGTGTGTTCCATCAAAGACGAGCTCTGAAAGGCGCCTGGGGTCCAATAGACCCCAGGTATCCCTTTTAGGGTTAAGGTGAAAAATCACAGAATCCGCCACAATGTTCGGCTTGTACGGCTGTAGAGCACTAATCTTAGCGAAGGGTCCATATAAACAAGATGGATATAACCATCATGGGATGTTGTCCACCATCTGTTGCCAGGTCGAATTCTCTTGGACTTCTTTCATTTCCCTATTTAAGCTGCGCCGCCATGACCCTCTGGGCCTGCCTCTGCTACTATGTCCAGCAGGGTTTCAGTTAGGTATTCGGTTGAAATCAAGACAGACATCATTGCCTTTTTTGGTCCTCAAGTGTCGCAACTGTTTAGTGCGCATTGGAGATAGATACGCACTACTTCCGTCATGATTCGGAAAATATCGCAAGTTTGGTCTCAGTTGTAAGGCCATTCCCTAAGTCTTTGGAAACTGGAGTGACGTCGACACCACGCCTGCTACCTGCTGTATCGGCACTATGCAGAACTGATTCTCGGATTGCCGAACAATGGAAATGAGATGGAACGTCGTAGATTGCTCGGAAGATGGCGACCTTGCGGTTGCTTCACAGATGTTGGGCAGTGGTGATGGCCAGAATAACGGATGGCTAACCACAGGCCGATTCGCGGCCTAGCCCCTCTCTGAAGCAATACCTTCTTGATGGTTCCGGAGAGACGTAGGGTTTGGCGACCATAGGAATGGTTTAGTGAAGGACTATAAAGAGCTTTTCATATAATAAAGGCTTATACAATTTCAAAATTAACACCAACCGTATTGTTACTTTTTCATCGATAATTATCGGACTTTTCCGTACTTTTGCCCGTACTACTAGTTTTAAGGAACATTAGTTTTACCTTCTATAAAAAAACAACACCTTAATTAATAAGTTTTAGCACATAGGAATATAACAATTTTTACTTTTTAAGGGTTCGTTCAAATATTACGTAACTCTAAGGGGGGAGGGAGGGGGTCCAGCACTGCGTTACGTTTCATACAAAATTTCTAAATTTCCCATACAAAAGTTGTTACGTGGGGGCGGGAGGGGGTCTTAAATTGGCAAATGTTGCGTTACGTAATATTTGAATGAACCCTTAATGGTTGAACTAGACACGACGCGCACTTCTAAATCTTGTAACCTGCGTGTTACAATTAACCCGTTTTGTCTAGTTTCGTGACTGCGTGTACTCTGAGTAAACATGATATTTGCATACATAGGAAAAGCCTCACTTTTAATGTAAACCCGTGCAATTACATTAGCACCATCTATGAGTCAAATTATGCTACATTGGGCAAGCGTTTGTCATGACACATGTGTGATCAAACCGCTGCAAAGTAGTTAAACTCTTCAAAGAAATGAGTGGAAAAAGAGCGTGAGTGCCTCGCATGTCAAACGAACTGCGTGAATGATCACTCACTCTATGCTGTCATTTGGAATTCTAGGGTGGGACAAATAGTTGGGATTTGCGGTGGAGCCAGCAAATATGCCTTTTGGAACCGAGCGGTTACATGATAGTGCAACCGCCTGTCTGAATCACCACCTGCTGCTCCGACTTCTGGTCGTAGACAACAACCTCCTTAGATTTGTGATGAGGCGCTGTCTATAAACTACGTAGACTTATTTTTGGCCATCTTACACACCAATTTTTTTAAAACGCTTCCAGCACAAAACAAAAATCAGCAAAATAAATTGCTGAATTTCAGCAATTTTTTTTGCTGAATTTCAGCACAACGTTGCTGATCAACTGTCAAAATTGCTGGATGATTCAGCAAGTTGAAAAATAATTGCTGATGTTCAGTAAATTCGCATTGCTGAATGAAATCAGCACAAAAAAAATCAGCAAAGTTTGCTGAATACCAGTAAACAAAATTTGGTGTGTAGACCTCCCCCTCCCTCCTCGTAGACTTTTGCCCATATAAAATTTTCGTAATTTGTATGGAGCGTAGACTTTGGCCAGTACACAATGCCACTAAATTTGTGCAGATTGAGTTTTGTTTCAATTCAACAGATTTATGTTTTCACTTTTACCGTGGACCCGATTTACAATTAAAAAAAAAAAAGATTTTGTTGGCAATCGGATTCGAACTAACAACCTAGAAGATCACCAGGCTCGCACCCTACACTAGGCTATCGACATATTTTTGACTTGATGATGTTTTTCTTGGTGATAAGTTGAATAACATGTTAACGAATAGTTTCAACATTAACAATGCATTTCTAAATATATCGTCTCATCCATCCGTGTCATCTGGATTAGAAGAATCCAGAACATATTATTTTTGTATGAAACCAAATGGAATTTACGGCGTTCATCTCATACACCGTTTTCCCTTTTTTCACAGCGTTCTGAGGAGCGATCAGTCCAATTGGCCGTACGAGTTCACAAAACGCTGGAACTAGCGGACGATAAATTTTACGTTATCACATGTGGAAAAACAGGATTTGCAAGGTAAATTAATAGGGCCCGCATACGACCCAACTTTACAATGTTGAGTGTATCTAGCATTTTACGTGCGCTATGTTCGCCTTCTGATAAGGATAAACCTAAGTTTCGATAGCATAGCAAAGCCTTTAATTATCATTTAACAATCATTGTTTTCAGGGATGACAACTCTCCAGTGGCGCTTAAGTTCTTCGAAAATGAACGTCGTGTCCAGGAAACTGTATACGGTCGGAGATACACGGTCAAAGCAGAGGTTACACATCCGAATGGAACCCATGGAATCCGCGTTAGAAATTGCTTCGCCTTCAACAAAAAGAACAAAACTATTATATTGATTGACGACCGAGGGTAAGCATTCTAAACTGCTATGCGACGGTTTTTGAAACTGATGGAGTTTCTATCTAACAGGTGCCCTGTAATGAACAGTGGAACTTACATCATGACACGCTTCCGAACTGCTGCCAATGGAACCACGGCTACTGCCATGTTGAACTCAATGTTCCGGTTTCCAGAAGGTTGAACTGTGTTCTTAACCGTCAAAACTGCATGGATACCTTAATCACAACGTTATTCGTTCCAGGGTCCGAAGTTCATTTCCAGTGTGACGTAGACCAGTGCAACGGTCTTTGTCCGGATATTGACGACAGCACGTGCGCACAGGATTCAAGCGCCTATACAAAGTCTGGGCGACAGTTGGGACAAACTGACGAGGGAATGCTATTGGCAGCCACAACAGTGTTTGTACTCGATCCAATAGATGCCAAACGTAAGTAAAACAGATGTTAGGTCGCGAATTGAATGATACGCACCGGTCTTTAGTCTTGGCGAGGCATGACTGAAGTCAAGGATGGTCACCGACGAAACGACATGACAGTGGCGTTTCAAAACTGACCCCCTCTCATTTAACGGTCGACCAGCGAAGCAAACGATCGCTTCTGTCAAACGAGCGCAGACGCGAACCTTTTCCTATATAAACACACAGGGTTGGGGCTCGAGGAACATAACGCTAAGGGGGAGGAAGTAGGTCAAGTTCAGTGTTACGTTGTTGTTGTTCATCAAAAAATCCGAAATTCCCCATACAAAACTTGTTACGTGGGGGGAGGGAAGGGGTCTAAAATTGTCAAATTTTGCGTTACGTAATATTTGAATGAACCATTGAAAGGTCAGAATCAAGTCAAGTACTAGCCAGGGCCCGTGGTGCAGCGGTCACACTTACGCTTCATAAGTGAGTGGTCATGGGTTCGATTCCCAGCCCCGGCAATTTTTCAGCTGCTATCATTGACCCGCAACAGCTCTAAAGAATCCGGATCTGTGGAAATCGGTAAACTGTAGCTCATAACGGACCCTCAATTGGGCTGCAAAAGGCTCAACACCGTCAATAGCCACACATCAAGCGCTTTTCATTCTACCATGTAACCAGTTCGATATAGTAGAATAGAATACATTTAGGCGCTTTTTAAGTGCAGCTGCCATCTTCAATTGCAACTGCACACTAGTGCCCTAGTGGACTGTAATGGAATAGGTTAAAAGCTCAATGCACTATCCACTATCTTAAGAAGAAGTCAAGTGCTCACTCGTCTCGATGGTAATTGAAGAAATAGTGATTGATTGCGATTTGCCTAGAAGTGTAGAGTGGTTCAGAAACAAATAGAAGCGAAAACATTACCGCCTTTTTCAGAACCGAAAACTAGAAGAAGTGAAGTGCAAGGGAAAAAAGTTTATCAAGAACCTCAGCGTATCCCGCAACGATTTCATGCTGTGAATCGAAATTTGTAGGGATACGAACCATATTAATTGAAATGTACAGTAATAAGCAACTAAGGACCCATGTAGCGACAGATGTAAAGGCGTAGGTATTCAGCATCATAAGACCGGCTCTAGAGGCACGTTATCCTCTATTTGGGACATTTATGCCATCAAGATTGGGTATTCTCAGGGTACGAAAAACGGATCACGCCGGAAAACAAACGCTTTATCCTAAGCGGTGCAAGCGATGAGAGCAATAAAACAAATATCGCTTGCCGTGCGTGTGCTGATATTTCTGCTGAAATTGTCGACCCACATTATCGAATTCATGAGTCTTAATTCGTCCAAATATTAAGACTTCGGCCATCCTCAGAGTCGAAAATCAGTTGTAAAACAATGCGAAAATCACGATGTGAATAGAACGAGACAAATATTCCTATCGTTTTTGTTGTGAACAAACTCGGGAGTGATTTTGTCATAATCTGCTAACGAAAAAACAAAGCGTTGTTGCCGTGCCTTCTTTGTTGCCTATTTTTCGCTTGCGGTGCCATATTCTGCGTACACTGGGTATTCAGTAGGCTGCGGCTTATTTTTCAAAAGTTGTTGAAACCTGGAATTCGTAAGCTCTTTTGGATTCAAATGACACAAAAAGAGAAACCTCTGAGTTTAAGACAAAAATATTGAGATTTAGAGGTCGCGCAATCGTTTCAAAGTTGAATTTTCGAGTAATAAAAAGGTGTTTTCACTTCAAGTGCTATAACTTTCGCAAATTTTAACTGATTTTCAATCTTTTTTTTATGAATTTCTCACAAATTAAATTTCGAATAAACTCCTAGAACATCATTTTTTTTTCCAAAGTCACGCAAAATATGAGTTTTTGAAGATTTAACTTGTTTTTTTCTTTTTTTTGCAAAAAATTTTAACTTTAGAGTCCTATAACTTTTTAACCGTTTGACCAATTTTAATTTTTTTAGCTTGCTTTTGTAGATATTTTTGTTGCCTATCTTTGTCCCAAACAAACTTTTCATCAAAGTAGTCATTTTTATGATACTTTTCACCAAAAACTGTCAAAACATGCATTAAAACTTGATTTTTTCATGCAAAATTGGAGTTTTTGACGATTATTTGCATTTTTTTACTCCAAACCAGATACTTAGCTTCATATTTAGGAATATTATTACTCTAAAATTCAACTTTGAAGCGTGCGCGACCTCTAAATCTCAATATTTTTGGCTCAAACTCAGAGGTTTCTCTTTTTGTGTCATTTGAATCCAAAAGAGCTTACGAATTCCACGTTTCAACAACTTTTGAAAAATAAGCCGCAGCCTAGTATTCAGCATTGCCATGCTGAGCGGAACGGATTCGATTTCCGGTTGATCCAAGAACATTTTGTAATGGAAATTTCCTTGGCTTCCTTAGGCACAGAGTATCTTCGTGCCTGCCACACGATATAGACATGAAAAACGGTCATTGGCAGTGGAAGCTCTCAGTTAATAATCGTTCACGAAGGTGTTCGTACGCGATCCGCAAAAATGCCATTGCATCACAAATCAATGCTCTCAAAAATTGGACAATATTCCATTTTTTTTAGGTCAATTGACTAGTTTTCACGCGAATATGCCTAAACTAGATGAACTGCGTCGATATTATCCGAATTTCATTGATCTTGAGATGCCTTGCCCCACAACTACGTCACAAGTTGGCGCGTATGTAATTCGTGCATGGTGGCCTCACAATTGGATCTCCAACGCGGAGCTCCATCGTCGATGTCATCAAAAGTCGATATCGACAGAAATTCGGGAGCGAAAGTGGAGTTGGGTCGGCAACACTTTACGCAGGGTTGGGACCGAAATCTGCTAGCAAGCATTAGATTGGAACCCAGCAGGACATCGCAGCAGAGGCAGACTCAGGGGCTCATGGCGGCGCAGCCTCAACAACGAAATCAAGCAATTTGACAAAAATTTGACCTGACCACAATGACAATGGCGGGCAATCACCCAGGATGGAGATCTTTCAATTCAGCCCTCTGCATCACCGAGGGTGCCCAGGACTGAAAGAAGAGAAGAAAAAGACCTCTCCTTCGTCGTCTTTTGCAACACGCCTTTCAGCGCCAACTCTACCAATGCTTGCCATCTCTTGCCATCATTAGAAATACATAGTGAATATTCAGCAAGACTATGCTGAGGGTGACTGTAATATTCCCGGTCGGTCCAGAAACTGTTTGAAAAGAAAATTTCACTAACTTCCATGCCATTAGAAGAGTAAGCTGTCAGCACCTACACTTTCTTCTGCATCAACAGAAGTCGTATTTTGAACTTCCGAATGGCATAACTTTGGTCATTCAACTTCTCAATCGTGACTTTCGAGTCGATCTTTTTGTCCTCCATTGAACACAAAATTCACGGATCGCATCGCAAAACAGTCTTAACTGAGTAACCGCGCTTTCACGCAACTGGGCCCATTACCTAGTCGGACGTATATTCAGTTGAATTGAAACAAAGTATTTAAATGGAGTATGAGCTGTGGGCTACCTCACGCTATGACTTTCACAGCAACTAGGGGAACTCACGTATTTTTGTTTATTATTGTTGATCTCGAAGTTGGCCTCAAATCCTTCCAAACCAAGCTGAGTTATGTGCCCAAATTACAGGCCATTTGGCCCACAAAAACCCCC
This sequence comes from Aedes albopictus, assembly GCF_035046485.1. Lineage (NCBI taxonomy): Eukaryota > Metazoa > Arthropoda > Insecta > Diptera > Culicidae > Aedes > Aedes albopictus. The sequence continues at coordinate 33,208 of NW_026917084.1, forward strand.
CTTGGCGAAGAGAACAAACCTACCGATAATACCCTTTGTCACCCTATATGATTATTACAAATGTATTGATATTTAGCACTAATACACCTAACACACTTACATTTCCCAGCTCTTGGGCCGCTATGCGAAGACAGTGGTATCAGACCACATTGGCTGCTATGGCTAACGATCGCGCTCGCAGTCTTGTTCCTCATCATGCTGTTGATGAACATCTTCCTCTGTACAGCTATGAGTTGTAGTTGCGCAAGAACAGAGGTAAAGTTATTGCATCACGAATACTAACTTAGAATAACTTGTATTAATGTTGCCTTCATTTTTCATATAGATAATCGAGAAGGAGCCCTCCATCATCGAAGA
>NW_026917085.1:0-33413 GCF_035046485.1 Aedes albopictus
CTAAACCGGTCGGAAATCTAATCTCTCTGTAATTCTTCAAAGGAAAATTCCCGTAGCTCCTATCTGTACCAATTCTTCAAATATAATTTCCCAATCAAATTTTCATAGCAAATTTTCCCAAATTGGTACAGTGAGAGTGAATATTAAATTTCTTTTCAAATTTATAAACTTTCCAATTATTTTGATCCAGGCATCTGTTGCTTGCATATTGCTCAACGATGACCTGCAAGTAAACATCATATTCAGCGTGAGAATTGTGGGAAAATCTAGTGGAACACCAGAGTGAGTGTCCGATTCCTGAATCTTAGCGGCAGCCCAAGACTGTCAAACCCTGGCTTTACAACTACGGTTGTCACCACTAGGACACTCTGGTTAGTACACTATCTTCAATCACAATACTCACCTGAAGAAGGATGGTGTCGCCCACAGCCTGATTGAACCGTTGGAGGGAGACAGCAAATTTTCCCAAGTCAGCGTGAATATAAAATCTCCTAGGAGCTCCTCGGATCCACCATATCGACTTCACCAGGTTGCTCACTTGGGAGCTTCCGAAGATCGATGGATCCGGGAGCATCACGCATCACTTCACGCTGGCAATCATCTTCTTTCCTCAGGAGCCGACACCTAAATCTCTCGGCACCTGACAACTCTTCGAGGTTGTGAACCTCTAGGGGTCACCACCTAATTTCACCACCAATACACCCCAAAATAATCTTCCTTCCTGCCGGAGGGACTCAAACCACGACCGTGGATCCATTCGGGAGATCATCTTTGTATGCGCACCTTTACACTGAAAGTTATCTTCATGTTGAATTCCCGCGCATAGATGACAACACCTTTTAACCTTTTTTAATTTGTTTGTTCTTCGTTGTTTTTATCTGCCAGAATCAGGGAAATTCGACTGATTCCAAACGGAATCAGTTCGTAATTGATCTGCATTCACGTTCGGTATCTTGCTCAAGTATCCTTGGAAAAGGAATTACTTGTAGCGTAAAAGACAATACCTTGCGTCCATTGCCCGTTTGTTTTGGTATTTTGTGTGCTGTATGAGTGAGAAAATGTATTGTTTGAGTGAAAATAATGAGAGTGAATGAGAATGAATGAAAGTGAGTGAAATGGCGGGGTGTTCATTCAAATGTCTTGTGTGATTGTGTGTACGCGTAGGCCAGTGATTGGGATGAATGAGTGATACACTTTGGATGAATGTGGATTGAATTGAAACCCCACCTGTCTAGTAAATATAAATACCGTCAGGACGGGAATACTGGACGTCGGAAGAAAAGAATAACAAGAAAAACAAGACCACGACAACCGTTCCTCTGCTATGCTACTTCCGACCGGAGGCTAGCAGGGTTTTAGGAAGTCAGGTTGTTTTGAGTGTTATCCCGAATTGGTTTGGGGGAGTTGAAGATTCTTAGCTCTCCCATTGAGAACCGGATGTGTCGAGGGTGGTCTGGTGCCGTTAATAGCGACGGGTCCCAGTCCTTGTCTGCAGAACAACCACGAGACGATGTACCGATTTAGCTTTTTCTTTTTGTTCGGTCGTTCCCTGATTGTTACATTTTAATCTGTGGAAAATGTCTTTGTTTGGTTAGGTTAGGCAGATTTTTTATTTACACTTTATATTATTTTTTATTTATTTTCATGTTAATTTATTTTCTTTTAATTCGTTTCATTATTATTGTTATCGGTGTTAGGTGTTAGGGCTAGTTAAAAAAAATTGTTCACAATTTTTTTTTTCCTCGGTGTGGGCGAGATTGTAACCCGCGGTTACAATTTTGTGCTGAATTTGTGAACACCACTGTGTTTTGGATCATTTTAATTAGTTTGTTTTAATATTTACTTTTTATTTGAAATTAGTTTTGTTAATTTAGGGAATTAAAATCGTATGTGTATTGTATCGGTGAGTCATTTGACCCCCAATCTCCCCCTCATAGCACACATCGACAGCAGCAGCAGCAGGAGAAACAATCGAGTGTGGTGTGTGGCTGTTTTGTTTTCATTCGGGAGAAAGTTACGAACCGCGAAACGCGACGGACGCGAGTTTTAACCCCCGTTTAATTTGACCGGGAAAGGGCTATTTGGTCTCCGTGTCGTTTGTTCCAGCTGGATGGTTGTTCCCAGCAGTGTCCGTTAGTCATTCCAAGGGGGAAAGTGCCGGCCCGCGGTTCGGGAACAGTGAAGTGCCAGTGATTAGTGCTGTAGTGCTTCAGGGTAGTGGATCGCCGCCATCACGGGAAGCTAATCACCAAGGAGAAATTCGCTTCCCGGCGGTTTAACAAAGCATCCCAAACCCACCGTTCTCGCTACACGGGCTAAGTCAATAGAGCCTGTCTCGCCCGTGTAGCTAATCGCCAAGGAGAACGAAGACAGGTAGGTACAAAGGGGCGTACCACCTGTGATAGTCAACCGAGGTTGCTATCAGGGCATTCTACGGCGAGTAGTTTGTCCGGTGTTTAATCACCACCGTCGCTAGGGGGGGTCCGATAAAGGAGTCAATCTCCTCCCCCTAGCTAATAGTCAATGACGGCTGCTTGGCAGCCTAAAAGTGCCCAAAGAAGAAAGTGAAGAGAAGAAGAAAGAAGAAGAAGGAAGAAGCTCCGTGCAATCCGTGCGGGAGCGAAAGAACGACGACCACCACCACCGTTTTGCAGCAAGGGCCCCAACGAGCAACAGCAACGATAAGTGCCTTGGGGAGAACGGGGCAAAACAGAGGTTAGAGTAAAATTAAAAGTTTATTGCAAAATTTATTTATTATTTATTTAAACATTTCATTTCATCCGAAATCCAAAATTTAGTGGAGGTACCCTGCTTAAAGCCGCCCTGCCGGGTAACAGCGGGTAAGGGCTGAAAGCCGCTTCTTACAATTGGCGCCCAACGTAAATTTGACGAAAAATCTTCGATTTTTCTCACTGAGCGAGGGGTACTTCCACCAAAATTTGGATTTTGGGTGGAATAAACACAGTGGTGGGGATATTTTTCACAGTCGCGTGGTCGTTAATTTTATTTTATTTTGTTGTTTTGTGTCCTAAATCGGTTATTCGTCTCGTCTGCAGAACGAATTGGTGCATTTTGAGTCTCTTTGTTCTCAGGGCGGGATTTTTGATTCTTCTGGGCCGATTTGGGGTAGCATTTGATTCAACCTGATAACTGAAAACCATTTTGGAACCGTTAGTGAGCTAGAAAATTATTCCTCACCGTAGTTATACTTACGAAACAGTTGGTAAGTTCTAATTTAGTCCCCATTTTGAAGATTTGTGATCTCATTCGTCAAAATGCCGATCGACATGTTGACGTTGGGGGAGTTCAACGTCGCCTACTTCAACTTGCGTGCCGATCACTTAGAACCTGACGAAATTGACTTTGAATTGAACTCCCGCGGTGTTGTTATCCCTCCTGAATCGGGTCAATCGAGTTCCAAAAAGCGTCGTCGACTGCGAGCGGTTTTGGTCAGTGAGCAGAAATGCTCCGAGACCGCTGTCCGCTCCTTTGAAGGGGATATTGACGCTGAATTGGAGCTTTGTCGTGGCAAATTTGAGTCCATGAAGGAGGATTTGGGGTACAGGTGTCCGAACAAGGAGGTTTACCGGAGCAGATTGCTCCATCTGGGTGCTCGACTCCAAATCGTCAAAAACTATGTCGTGGGGGAGGCCAATAAGACCTTTGTAGATTTGTTGAGCGATGTGGTAGCCCTCCATAACTACCACTTCGCGAATAGTTTGGTGCCTCCCCTCACGCCAACCAAGGAAGACAAAGAAGATGATGTGGAGGATTTGTTGACTCAAATTGCCGCGGGAAAGGGTGTTTCACCGAAAGGAAACCAACTTCCGATCGTTGAAGCATCCTCCAATCAGGCGGTGGGCGAAGAAATTCGCGATGTCTTACTTGACATAAGGGCGGAGATAAAAAGGACGCAAGAGCAAATCAATCAAAGTGAAACTAGGACTGCATCCAGAGTGGATTCACTTGAAGATGTAGTCAGAAAACTAGGTAGCGGCCTTGCGTCCATTGGCACGATTGCATCCGGACTACAGAAAACTAACCGCGAAGTGCAAACACTTCGCGAGAAGATTTCTGAGTTACAGGACATCGTCAGCAAAATTATTCCTAACGTAAACTCCCTGAGTTTGCCGGTAGATACGCAAGATCTTCGATTGCAACAAAGTCCCGATTTACCGGATTTGCCTGATTTTGATCAGCATGCGTTAGAAGGTTTGGGTACTCCGGAGAACCTGCAGAAGCAAACTTCTAGCAAGAACTTTGGACTACCCAATCAACCATTTCAAAGACGTTTTGACTCCCATAATGCGGACAATTCCAAAAGTTTCGAGAATCTCGGACCTTCGCACAATTCCCAGAACTTTTATCAGACTACTCTTCCGAATTTAACGCTTCCGCGTCAGCCGGAAAGAGCAACATCGGTGGAGATCACCGGTTACCAGCGTCGGCCCCAACGGGTGGCCGATTGGAAAATCAGGAAGTATGCTGGGAATGATGAAGGAATGGAACTCAACGAATTTTTGGAATGTGTCCACCATTACGCTGAGTCAGAACAAATGTCCGAAGCAGAACTGTTTAGCTCGGCAATGCATTTGTTCACCGGTAACGCGTTGGCTTGGTTTCAAGCGATGCGTTCCCAGAAGCGGTTCTACAACTGGAACCACCTGGTGTGAGAGTTGAAGGCGAACTTCGTGCACCCGGAACTTGATGCTGCGCTGAGGATGAAAGCGTCTCAGCGGCGACAGCAGAGGAATGAATCCTTCCAAGATTATTATCTTGAGACGGAGAAGATCTTCCGTGCTATGCCTACGCCGCTAAGTTCCCACGAGAAGCTAGACATCCTCAAGCGAAACTTGAGGCCTGATTACAAACAGGTACTCGTTTTCAAGCCGGTGAACACATTGTCCGAGTTGATGCTCATCGGAAAGACCATTGATGCTTCCAAAACCTCCATTTACCAAAAAGTATTTGGAGTTCCCAAGGAAGTATCTACTATTTCAAGTAAGCCTGCCTACGATGGTTCTAGACAGAGCCAGCAGCAACAACAACCTCGTGACCATGGGAATGGGTATAAACCAAGGGTATTCTATAACAAGAATAGCCCTCCATCGTCACCAAAACGAAATAGACCTCCACCTCTTCGTTTCAAAGAAACAGGAGGTCGACCCGAAAGAAATCTCCGAGAGAAAACTAGCCCAATCCCTAAATCTCCACAGTCGCGACAAGAAGGCATAATATGTTTGAGCTCCCTGGTGGACAAACACCGTCCGCCACACTTGGGAGTGTGTTACAACTGTGGAATTCAGGGGCATGAACACGAAAAGTGTTCCAAGCCCAAGCGTGTTTTCTGCGTACTGTGTGGATTTAGGGGATTTGAAGCTTCTCGCTGCCCTTATTGCTTGCAAAATGGGATTAGATCCAACTAAACCGGTCGGAAATCTAATCTCTCTGTAATTCTTCAAAGGAAAATTCCCGTAGCTCCTATCTGTACCAATTCTTCAAATATAATTTCCCAATCAAATTTTCATAGCAAATTTTCCCAAATTGGTACAGTGAGAGTGAATATTAAATTTCTTTTCAAATTTATAAACTTTCCAATTATTTTGATCCAGGCATCTGTTGCTTGCATATTGCTCAACGATGACCTGCAAGTAAACATCATATTCAGCGTGAGAATTGTGGGAAAATCTAGTGGAACACCAGAGTGAGTGTCCGATTCCTGAATCTTAGCGGCAGCCCAAGACTGTCAAACCCTGGCTTTACAACTACGGTTGTCACCACTAGGACACTCTGGTTAGTACACTATCTTCAATCACAATACTCACCTGAAGAAGGATGGTGTCGCCCACAGCCTGATTGAGCCGTTGGAGGGAGACAGCAAATTTTCCCAAGTCAGCGTGAATATAAAATCTCCTAGGAGCTCCTCGGATCCACCATATCGACTTCACCAGGTTGCTCACTTGGGAGCTTCCGAAGATCGATGGATCCGGGAGCATCACGCATCACTTCACGCTGGCAATCATCTTCTTTCCTCAGGAGCCGACACCTAAATCTCTCGGCACCTGACAACTCTTCGAGGTTGTGAACCTCTAGGGGTCACCACCTAATTTCACCACCAATACACCCCAAAATAATCTTCCTTCCTGCCGGAGGGACTCAAACCACGACCGTGGATCCATTCGGGAGATCATCTTTGTATGCGCACCTTTACACTGAAAGTTATCTTCATGTTGAATTCCCGCGCATAGATGACAACACCTTTTAACCTTTTTTAATTTGTTTGTTCTTCGTTGTTTTTATCTGCCAGAATCAGGGAAATTCGACTGATTCCAAACGGAATCAGTTCGTAATTGATCTGCATTCACGTTCGGTGTCTTGCTCAAGTATCCTTGGAAAAGGAATTACTTGTAGCGTAAAAGACAATACCTTGCGTCCATTGCCCGTTTGTTTTGGTATTTTGTGTGCTGTATGAGTGAGAAAATGTATTGTTTGAGTGAAAATAATGAGAGTGAATGAGAATGAATGAAAGTGAGTGAAATGGCGGGGTGTTCATTCAAATGTCTTGTGTGATTGTGTGTACGCGTAGGCCAGTGATTGGGATGAATGAGTGATACACTTTGGATGAATGTGGATTGAATTGAAACCCCACCTGTCTAGTAAATATAAATACCGTCAGGACGGGAATACTGGACGTCGGAAGAAAAGAATAACAAGAAAAACAAGACCACGACAACCGTTCCTCTGCTATGCTACTTCCGACCGGAGGCTAGCAGGGTTTTAGGAAGTCAGGTTGTTTTGAGTGTTATCCCGAATTGGTTTGGGGGAGTTGAAGATTCTTAGCTCTCCCATTGAGAACCGGATGTGTCGAGGGTGGTCTGGTGCCGTTAATAGCGACGGGTCCCAGTCCTTGTCTGCAGAACAACCACGAGACGATGTACCGATTTAGCTTTTTCTTTTTGTTCGGTCGTTCCCTGATTGTTACATTTTAATCTGTGGAAAATGTCTTTGTTTGGTTAGGTTAGGCAGATTTTTTATTTACACTTTATATTATTTTTTATTTATTTTCATGTTAATTTATTTTCTTTTAATTCGTTTCATTATTATTGTTATCGGTGTTAGGTGTTAGGGCTAGTTAAAAAAAATTGTTCACAATTTTTTTTTTCCTCGGTGTGGGCGAGATTGTAACCCGCGGTTACAATTTTGTGCTGAATTTGTGAACACCACTGTGTTTTGGATCATTTTAATTAGTTTGTTTTAATATTTACTTTTTATTTGAAATTAGTTTTGTTAATTTAGGGAATTAAAATCGTATGTGTATTGTATCGGTGAGTCATTTGACCCCCAATCTCCCCCTCATAGCACACATCGACAGCAGCAGCAGCAGGAGAAACAATCGAGTGTGGTGTGTGGCTGTTTTGTTTTCATTCGGGAGAAAGTTACGAACCGCGAAACGCGACGGACGCGAGTTTTAACCCCCGTTTAATTTGACCGGGAAAGGGCTATTTGGTCTCCGTGTCGTTTGTTCCAGCTGGATGGTTGTTCCCAGCAGTGTCCGTTAGTCATTCCAAGGGGGAAAGTGCCGGCCCGCGGTTCGGGAACAGTGAAGTGCCAGTGATTAGTGCTGTAGTGCTTCAGGGTAGTGGATCGCCGCCATCACGGGAAGCTAATCACCAAGGAGAAATTCGCTTCCCGGCGGTTTAACAAAGCATCCCAAACCCACCGTTCTCGCTACACGGGCTAAGTCAATAGAGCCTGTCTCGCCCGTGTAGCTAATCGCCAAGGAGAACGAAGACAGGTAGGTACAAAGGGGCGTACCACCTGTGATAGTCAACCGAGGTTGCTATCAGGGCATTCTACGGCGAGTAGTTTGTCCGGTGTTTAATCACCACCGTCGCTAGGGGGGGTCCGATAAAGGAGTCAATCTCCTCCCCCTAGCTAATAGTCAATGACGGCTGCTTGGCAGCCTAAAAGTGCCCAAAGAAGAAAGTGAAGAGAAGAAGAAAGAAGAAGAAGGAAGAAGCTCCGTGCAATCCGTGCGGGAGCGAAAGAACGACGACCACCACCACCGTTTTGCAGCAAGGGCCCCAACGAGCAACAGCAACGATAAGTGCCTTGGGGAGAACGGGGCAAAACAGAGGTTAGAGTAAAATTAAAAGTTTATTGCAAAATTTATTTATTATTTATTTAAACATTTCATTTCATCCGAAATCCAAAATTTAGTGGAGGTACCCTGCTTAAAGCCGCCCTGCCGGGTAACAGCGGGTAAGGGCTGAAAGCCGCTTCTTACAGTAGTACCTCGGCTGCAGCACTAGGCTTCGCGACTGCGAATCACAGGAACGACTGGTAGGACAGCGAATGTGAGCAGTTAAAAAACGAGAAGAATGCGGCATGGGCGAGAATGTTGCACCAGCAGGAAGATTGAGATCACGAAGCGATTGAAGAGCTGTACCGCGGTAAGTACACACGGAAGTTGTACGAGAAGCTGAACCGCTCGCGCAGAGGCTTTGTGCCAAAAGCCGACATGTGCCGCACACTAAGATAAGCTCGGCAAACGCCGACACCGCCGTGGCTCAGCAAAAATGTATTCTGAATCTCGGTAAAAAATTACGTTTTTAGTTAAATTCCGGCAAAACATTTCCTGAACAAACAACAGGATTGCTGAGATCTCATTAAAAACAAGTTTGCTGAACGCTAGGCCGTGCCAATCTCGGTAACAAGAAAAAAAAATCCGAGGTTCAGCGAAAAAAATAAGTGTGCGAGACAATCACAGGAATCTTCTCACGAGCAAGCGTGTGGTGATCGAGAGGTGGCGGCAGCCAGGCACCAAATTTTTCACTCACTCACGCGAGCAACGATCTATCACACAGTGATATTATCCGGATAAAGCAGCCCGCGATATTTTCCATGCACCCATAGACGATTGAAAAGGCGCTCACTCCGGTTCCTTTGCGTGATAAAAGTATGCTCTCTCCAACTAGCGCTCGTTCGCTCTCGAAGGAGAAAAGGGTTGCTCAGTCTGCATCAATCTAGGTTTTCACCCGGTTGACGTCTGAGCGGTGCCGTGTTATCTAGATGGCCTTGAAAATAAGTAGATTTTATGTAAACACGGCACCACCAGACGCCAAATAGTTAATCTCGTGCATCGGTGGAGACGTTATGTGACTCGCGGACGGAGTGAAAATTTGGATGCTTTGTTGTTTATCCGTGAGTTGTGCATGGAGAGAAAGAGAATTGTCGTGAGCGCTGGCGTGAGAGACTTTTATTTTTCATCCCATGCAGTGAATAATCATGATCGCGGAGGCGGATAAATCCGGGGATTTTGATCGCGTGAGTGAAAAATTGGATGCCTGGCAACAGCATTACGATGAGCAACTCAATGACGACGTTGCAAGCACTGAAGGCGGCGTGGTAATAGATCTAGGAGAGAGGTTGGCCGGTTGAAAAGCAACAAAGCCACTGGAGCAGATCATCTACCAGGCGAACTTCTGAAATACGGTGAAGAAGCACTGGTGAAAGCACTACACTGGGTCATTACCAAGATTTGGGAGGAGGAAGTATGGAGGAATGGATGGAAGGTATCGTGCGTCCCATTTATTAAAAGAGCGACAAGTTGGATTGCGGGAACTACCGCGCGATCACACTACTGAGTGCTGCCTACAAGATACTCTCTCAAATTTTATGCCACCGTCTTTTCACCGATTGCAAGAGAGTTCGTGGGGCAATATCAGGCTGGATTCAAGGGTGAACGCGAACCAGATGGTCGCTATCCGACAGGTGTTGCAGAAATGCCACGAATACAACGTGCCCACAAATCACTTGTTCATCGATTTTAAATCGGCATATGATACAATAGACCAGATATGGCAGATTATGCACGAATGCGGATTCCCGGATAAACTGATACGATTGATCAAGGCGACGATGGATCGAGTGATGTGCGTAATACGAGTATCAGGGACACTCTCGAATTTCGCCAAGGGTTACGGCAAGGAGATGGTCTCTCGTTCCTTGCTTTTGTTCAGCATTGCTTTAGAGCGAGGATAAACACGAGTGAAACGATTTTCATGAAGTCCGTTCAGCATAAGATGCTTGGTTTCGCTGATGATATTGTTATTATGGCTCGCAAAATTTGAGATGATGGCGGAAGCGTACAGCCGACTAAAGAACGAAGCTAGGTGAATCGGACTGGTAATTAATGTGTCGAAGACAGAGTACGTGATGGCAAAGGGCTTCAGGGAGGAATCTCCGCGCCCGCCACCCCGAATTTCTATCGACGGTGATGAAATCGAGGCGGTTGAAGAATTCGTGTACGTGAGCTCACTGGTGACCGCCGTCAACGACACCAGCACAGAAATTCAGAGACGCATTGCTTACTTTTGACTCCGCATAACTCTACGATCGAAAAAAGTTTGCCGTCACACGAAGTTAACTATCTACAAAACGCGGATTACCCCGGTAGTCCTCTATGGGCACTAAGCATGGACTCTACGGTGGGCGGGTAACGTCATCAGTAGAGACAATGGAAATTCGCGATTTCGCGGAAGCCGCGAAATCCGCGAAATTGGGCATTGGTCGCGAAATTTAAGAAATCCCGCGAAATACCACGAAATCTGTCAAAATTTTGAAAATAACCTCAAAATTCCACCAATTTTAAATTTTAAACATAAATTTGCTGATAACTTTTAACAGTGTAAAGTAATTTACAATTCTTAATCCGGCTTGATGAAAGTTGAATGCATTCAACATCTGCTTTTTTCTGATTTCTCATCAAATTTGTTATTTTTTTCTGGAAATTTATGGTTACGCTTCACGAAATTCAAGTGAATTATTAATTTCGCATGTAAAATTGGTGTTTTCTTCAACAAAACCTTCAAAAATTTGTAGCCGCGAAACTCACAATGTTGACCCGCGATATTTTAGAAATTTTGCCGCGAATTTCCATTGTCCCTAGTCATCAGGATGTCGGATAGCAACCCGACTAAAATGGTTCTCGAGAGTCATCCGACCGGTACAAGAAGACGTGGTGCGCAGCGAACTAGATGTGTCGATCAAGTGGAGGACGTTATGCGGACCCTTCGCAGAGTGCAGAACTAGAGCAACACACAGCCATGGATCGAGTAGAATGGAGACGACTCCTATGCACAGTAGAGTGTAACCGTTGCTACAAGTTGCTATCAGTTTTTTTTTTAATTTGCGCCATGTTAGTCGAAGGTTTACGTTACCAAGAAATTGGAAAAAAAAATAGAAAACCACTGGGCTGCAATTAAAATCTACAGCTAAACATGGCGTGAATCAAGCCATAGATGATGACGTCACAGAACTAGGAGATGGCTGAAGGATTAAAAAGACTTTCAGTGGGCGGCCATCGTCCACTTTAAAACAGGCGAGCGTGTAGATCGGATTGGTAATGTAATTACGGAATGTTCGAAACAGTGGATTGTGCCAGAGTTAACCAGCATGCAGGTAACTAAGCCTTCGAAAATCCTGATGGATCTTAACTGACCCTGGAATGTCCTTCAATAGTACCTTTTTTCGGTTTCATTAAAAACCAGCCTTCCGATTGGTCGTCCCAGGTGCCCAAATCTGAAAGTAAAGGTTTACCATTGTTCCTCTGGCTTCGGGCCATAACCACCAAGAAGGATAAAACTCTCGGGTAAAGGCCCTAAATTGCAAGGAGAGATTCCCTTCTTGGTCCGACAGAAAGCGGCCTTGCCGTCGTCGACCGACTAAGCGTGAAGGAAGCGCTTGCAGTCCGGAACCATCCTTCACATACCGCCATTCCAGTCATTCTCCAAGCGCCATTGTACGTTCCAGACGTCGCAGGTCCACGGTAGCTGTTCCGCCATCTTGCCACAGGACGACATCGAGCCCAGCCAGCCATCGCTGGAACACAGGTCCCGCCACGAGCTCTCGCAGGTTTGCAGTCAACCAAGGTACGTGCCGTGAACCAGTGATAGACTACAGAACAGCAGACAACTGCTGAATACACCGTAATTTCGAAACGCTTTAGTGTAGTTTATTTGAATCTTTGATCACCCTAATAGATCCGCGAAGCCCCTCCGGTTGCCCGGTAGCGCGCCGACCCTGTGACTACGACCGAGTCTCGCACTGCTGAGTTGATGTCGGGCAGAACATTAGTTTCAAGAGGGCACTCAGGCCTTAGTCTGACCGGTAAGGTAAGTATGATTTTTTTGCAAATGGCTAGGTGGGCTGACAAAATGGTTCCCCAGCCTATTTTATTATACATTGCAAATCATTGAATTACAAGCGATTACAAGTGATATGATATCTCATTTATGAATTGTACAAATGTATTCTGCTGCTGTGATATTAACCTACAAGTGGCGTTTTGAAAGATTATAAGAAAACAGTTTGTATGACTGACAGAGTCAAATAGATAAAATTGTCATAATATCGTAAGCCAATTAATAACTCATTAGGTAAATCTCATTATTGTTTAATTGCCATTATATTATTCACAATTATTTCTAGTGACGACCGAAAATTCGGTCATTCGGAAAACGATGATGGCCAGTCTCTCTATGGTCATCCGGTGTGGTTCCGTTTTCGCAGAGCAGCAGCAGCAACAGCAGCGCTCCGTGAACAGTGGAGAGTACCCAAGAAACAATTTTTGCTTTAAGAAATGTTTCTCAAAGCAATGTTATTAAACTGGAAGTCGTATTATATTTGAACAATTTTGAAATAAAACTGTTCTTCAACTCTTGTTCGCCCAAAAATGAGAATCTATTCAACGTCAACCGTTCTATAAGCACGATGAAATTAATGTTTATCCAATGATCGTACATTGGTTGTGAAACTCTTGTTCAACGTTAGAACCATCAGCAATTTACTCAATCATCATAAACTTCACTTCAACGTTTATTAAACAATGTTGTATGACGCTATTTGTTTAATCATTTAAGAATGGTTTTAGAAACCGTTATTGTGCACTAGCATTATAGTGCATAATAACAAGCTTTCTTCGATATTTATTCCACCATAATACAATCAAAACATGCTGGAGCCGTGATACAACTTACGAAATTTATTTCTATTTATAGATATGATTTTATAATTGCTACAAAAACGATTCTTAAACGTTTCTTCAACATCATGTTACATCATGTAACAATAAAATGAGAAAATGATTTAACTTTCAACAGTTCTGCATTTGTGTCTGGAATAGCTCTCTCTGATTATGTACCCCCAACATCTTTATTTTATTACATTTTATGGGACAAATCACATCAATGGAAAGACTCGAACTCTGGATCTTTGGGTTCACACTCGTCTGCATCCGCTCTGCCTCAATCCGAATTACATGAATCGGCAGATTTAAAGCAGTATATAAATATTCAATTCCTGAGTCGAATACATTACCGTACATATGCTGCTTAAACATTGCTTACATATTGTATTCAACTAATTGTCTTCATAAACATTGAAGTTGATCAATGTTTGAATAATTGTAACCGCAACGTTTAATCATAAGGCATGCATGCTAATTATGTTGCTAGTTTGTCTGTAATTCACGGTGTTGTGTTGTAAGATTGGGATCGCTTCGAACTTTTTTCTTCATTTGAACGTCCAAAGAAGTGAACTTTATTTATTTTCACTGCTTGTGTCGGGGGGAGAATGTGTAAAACTTGTGTATATCTCCAGGCAGCTATAAGATATGGACATAAGGAAGATAAGCCCGGTTTGACCGGTGGCAACAAAGTGGATAGAGTAGATTGTCAATACCAAACAGAGGAGCCAGCCAGGATCCACTTCAGCTGCTTTTTCTGGTGTTTTCGTTACTAAATTTTGCTGCCGTTGGAGCGTGTAGTGTAAAAGGTAAGTCAGAATGTTTTTAAAAGTGTGAAGAGTGTGATATTTAGAGCTGCTGCAAGAAGTTTGTTTGGTCTCCAAGTTTGTAGCCGCGGTTGCTCTTTTTAGGCTCCTAATCAGCAATCGTGTTTACAAAAAGGGGCAGGGCGAACAACGATAATTAAGTGACACAGTACCACTGCTAATCAACATTGCTTGAATAAAAGTGTAACATTTGTATTAAAGAAACATGGTTATATCTTGTTGTTAAGCTATATCAGTGTAGTTGAATAAAATGATCAAGCAAAAGTTGTTAAACTTTAAATAGGCTACTTGTTCCATTGAAGATCTTATGTGGAATAACGGCATCTAATACGTTGGAAGCAGCTTGTATTCTATCATTATTAGAGCACTATTGAACAGATGATGTGAATACTTAAGCAACTGTTTTTAAACTTTTATACCATTGGTTATTCAATTAGCAGAAATATGTTTAACTAACGTCCAGTTTCCACTGCATGAAACATTTATTCGCCATTTTGTTCAACATAAACTCTTGTACAACTGTCGGCGCCTTTGTAGCACATTAAATCAACTGACATGCTTATTAATGATTTTGAATTGTTACTTGGGTAGAGGTTGGCTGGTTGGAAACTAGCCGGTAGTAAAAACACGCACCACAGAGCCAATCAGCCTGGCAGCAGCGGTCACCCTCCGATGCTCAATTAGCTTCCGAAAATGGGATTCCCGACCATTCTCTTAATAATTAATGCAAAAATTTTCAGTAAATTTATCCTTGTAATTTAAATTGCATAAAGCGCGAGTTTTGGCATAATGTGCGGTGGCAAATTGGACCCAGCTGAATCGAACTTTCGCAGCCTGAAAAGCGGATTGCGCCGTAGTAGGGTAAGGGAGGTATTTTGGACCCCTTTAGGAAGCGGATGAACAATTAAGCGAAAAGAGAAAGTTTCTACTTCAAAATATGGATAATTTCAGTAGGCATTACGTAGAGCAACATGTTTTCTATCGAAAAAGGCCAACCAGAACTTAAAATTGTTGTAGAAAATACAAGAAATATCGAAATTCCTGAAGGATCTTGGGCTGCTATTTTGGACCACCTGATTTTATTTTGGACCACCAAGTGCACATATTTTGGCCCACCAAATTAAACTTCAATTGATTGATGAAATGAATGCCACCTCAGCAAAAATTTAAACATAGTTAAAACTACGTGAAGTTTACATCTTTTCTATTCATTTTTTGAGGCAGGGAACGTTTAAAAATTACGTAATGATAAAAAAAGATGAAATTTTGTTGCAATTGCCAGTTTTTACGCATTGTAGTATGATGTTTCATAAAAAAATGTTACGCAAAACGTGTATTTATTAACTATTGAATGACGTCAGTCACCATGCATAAATTACGTAACGCTTCATAGAAGTGTGAAAGTCTAGTGATTTTGCTAAATATAAAGGCGTTCCACACATATTGTATTGAGTGGAAAGGCCATCAAAAATAAAGTAATTTGAATGATACGTAAATTATAAAACATACATTAGATAACACATTGTCTCAGTCATCAACTGATTGCCGAGAAGGACAACTTTTCTAAACTGGTTGACTGAACACCTGAAAATTTCAACCTGCCGAAAAGTTGGACACATATCGAATCGAAATTTGTTGTTATAACAAATCGAACCCACAACAATCTCATTGTAAAATTAACGTATAACAACCCAGATCACGGAAGGTCCCAACTTATTCTATTTATCTGTTTTTACAGTACATAACATTGGCATGAATATTTTCTCCCTTTAGAAGGAACTGGAGAGATGGATCTGACAGGTGGTCCAAAATATGACCACATCTGATTATGCTGAACATATTTTGGCCATACCTCAAACCACCATTTTAGTAAATATTATCGCTCCACCGAGGTTAAGAACAGTTTGTTTTGAGTTCTTACAAGGCCCTAACTACATTCACATGAAATAAATATTTATTTGTAAAATTTAATACCTCTTCAAATCCGATAACAAATATGTCACCTTCTTTGTTTTTGGTGCTTTTCCGTGCGTTTCATTGGAAGTGAAAACATTTTCTCTATTTTTGATACTGAACAGCATATTCAACTGACATCCAAAATAAAGGTCATCACATAGTTGAATACTTTTCGTCTTCCAATAAAAAAATACCAAGATTTAGTAGAGATTATGTGATAAATATCATAAAACTCCCTAGGTGGGCCAAAATACCTGCCCGGTCCAAAATACCTCCACTACCCTAGTGGGGTTTTATTGATTTTCGTCAAACGTATGCAATGCTTGGAGAGTGCAGGAATCGCTTCTCTAATTAGCACTAAATCGAGGCAATGGAACGAAATTTATGCCTGCACACGCATAGGAAATTCTGTCTGGTTCTCGCAAAACAATAGGCGCATTTGACCACGCGGTCAATAATAAGCAAGAAAAACAACATAAATTTTGGTAGATAATGTGAATAAATCATCGTTATTGTTATTATAAAATGATTCGAACAATCGTTATTAATTTGGAGTCGTTATTGCGCTATTATCGATGGGGAAAATTTATTCCAACGGTTGATTGTAGAAGCCGATGCCACCCTTCTTGGGGCTGATTGAAATAAATGTTCTGGTTTTGCCTGTTTTGCATTAGTTCGTCTAGTCGCATTGGGTAGGTATTAGGTTTTTGTTATCCATTTGGCATTGTTGCTTTTTTCTTTCCTGCAGCTGAACATTCGCTTAAATGGTAGTTTTAAAAGACATAAATTTAGTTATTTAATTGACGTGACCGCTTATAATTGGGTTCTTTAGGGGTATCCGGATTATTTCATAATCGGATTCACCGCCCAACAATTAGTCGAAATCCAAAATTTCATAATTTTCGGAGTTCGGGAACTATTTTTAAAATGCATTTAAAATTTGTATGGGGAAATTTTTTTGTTCGGGTTGAACTGTCACTTTAGCGATTGAACTGTCATTCTATCCACAAAAATGAAAATTGTTTTGTTAATTTAACCATCAAAACAAAGGTATTAGAATCCAATAAAATCACGTTACACTTAGACAAATGAGCTCTTTCGATTAGGCTATAGAAAATAGCAATGTTTTATTCACTAAACAACCCAATTAACAATAAAACGCTAAAACATTTTGTAGAAGAATAATTCAAACTCATTAAATGTGTTAGCAGAAGATCACTACGTCAGTAAAGTTAATTACAATGACCAACTAACAACACAGTGGCTGACATACATTCAGAACGAAAAGTTTTGAACGAAAAAGATAGGGTCGATTGGTTCAATTTGGGCAGGTGTACCTATTTTGGGCACTTGTCGCTATAACTAAGTCAATTTCAAACCGATTGATTTGAGTTTTTGTATAGAGTAAGATACTGTACGTGCCTAACTTTATACAAAAATTTAAATAAATCCGTTTGAAAATGACTTATGCCGTTTTTCTTTTTTAATCTGGGTTGGAACTGGATTGGCGGAAAATCTGTAAACAAACAACATCAAACAAACTTTAGTACAAGCGAAATCGAAGTCGGGTTGGGGTTCAAACTGTGATCTCATCCACCCGGATAAAAAATTACCATTCATTGCATGGTAAATATTATTAACATATGACTGGTTTAATTGTTCACAATAAAACACATAGTAGATATATTGTTACTATTTACAATAGAAATCAAGCCCATATAGTTCGTACAATAAGTGAACATTAGCTTTATTAGTGACTAATTGATTCGATTGTTTTTCAATAGTTCTATAATAATTTAAAGCTACTATCAGTAAAAATTAATTTAAGTTGTTTTTATATAGTTGAAAAAGTGCCTGCAAAGTTCTCATGGACTTTTTATTAAAAAAGAGTTTATTTCTCAATTATACTTAAAAACAATTCGTTACAAATGAATAACAATAAATATTATTGTTGCTTGGATCATGTTTGTATAATCAAATACAAAATCACTTGACATATTTTTTTATAGTTTTCGTTTTAAATTTAAGTACAGTAGATGTTTCGGTTATTGAATGTTATTCGCTAAAACTTCAACGACTGACAGACGTCAAGCCGTGTTGGCAGAGGAAGCTCTCAATGAATAACTGAGGAAGTACTTATAGAAAAGTAGCTGAAAAGCAGGTTTTAGCCAAGTGAGGATGTTACGACAAGAAAAAGATGAACAATGATTTTTCAGATGTTTTCCAATAAATTAAAGGAATCTAGTAAATAGTAAACTACCATTGATAACAATACAAATATCGACACTGATTTTTCATTTGGGCCTAACTGACATTTTCGAGTTCTCTTTATCGATCATCTCTTTGTGTTATCACAGAAAGTGTATTGAGTTTTCCAAAGATGATTTGGTTGAAATGCGAAGAAGACGACTACATGTTGCTATAGAAACAAAAAGCATAGTGATTTTGTTTGTTTAGATCAAGTTTTTAGCGAAAGAGAGAGTCGACGAAGAGAAATCGATCAAGTCAGTTAGGTCCTTATGAAAAATCATTGTCGATATAATAAGTTTTATGAGGTCAATTGAACCGATCTTAAAATAAACATGCAATAATATTTGTTGTTATGTAAACAGATTTCGCCTTTGAAAAACCAAAGAATTCATATTTCTCGGTAACATTTTTCTCCAGCATTTACAGATACTAATGGCCACATGAATTGTGAACGATTTATGGTATGGATCATACGACCTGAGGTCTGACTTGTGATATTTGCAAGGGGAATGACATATCCTTTTCTAACCGGAATATCCGCATTTATCCGTTTCTAACCATCACTAACCGTTGCTAAGCAAGCTGCTAAGTGAGCAGCGGTTAGACGCGGTTAGCAACGGTTAGAAACGGATAAATGCGGATATTCCGGTTAGAAAAGGATATGTCATTCCCCTTGGATATTTGGCATTTTTTTGAAAAGATTGATGATAGATCTTATCAACAGCTGCCAAGCAATACATACCAGATAAACATCAGAGTGTTTGATTCTTATCATAAAATGTGCATATTATTCTGGCGGCCGTTAGTGCTCGTAAATGCTGGATATAAATGTTAGCGGGAAATATAAATTCTATGGATTTTCAAAAGCGAAAACTGCTTACAAATAACAACAAATACTATTGTATTTTTATTGTAACAACGATTCATTTGACGCCATTCAATTAATTGCATTTGTATTGTAGGAACAATGAAAAAAACATTAAGATATATTGTTTTCTTTTGAAAATTGCCCTAAAAATGTTTCATAAGAACACAATACATTCTATTGTTTTTCGCGAAAAAGTGTATGAAAATTTTCTCAAAATTTTATGGTTAAGATACATAACGACCACCATTTTTTATTGTAAAAGTGCCATTTACCATTCGCCGAATGGTATAGAACAATAGGGGTGAAGGTGAGTTTGCCGTGTAGATTACAATACGTTTAATGGTGAATATTTTTCGAAAAAATGGTGTTGTAACAATAAAATTTATTGTATTTTTATGATACTTTTTATCAGGGGTTCCAACCCAGGTCGGAACTGGATCAAAAAGATAAACGACATTAGTTATAGCGGCAAGTGCCCAAAATAGGTACAACTGCCCAAATGGAACAAAACCCTATTTAATTTATTGAAGCATTTCCAAGTAAATTGGCAAACTGCCGCTGAAATCTAATACACTATGAACCTAGCATGTACGTACATACCAGATTGAGTTTAGCAAATCATCGAACTGTAAACACTGATTTATAGCACGAGCTGAAATGTGAACCAAATTTCAAACCGCAAATCATTCAGATCGTGTCATCGGTGCGGTTGCACTTCCGAATCACTGATCACAGTGATAAATGCTTTGCCAGTGGATACAGGAAGACCACCGGGTCAATATATGTTTTACTGTTTCTGGATACTAGTCTAGGAAGTGCGAATAGATGCATACGCACAAGCACAAATTACAATTGTTAACGTGGAATAATAAATAAAAGGTGAAGATTTGCTACAGTTTGATTTTTAATATAATTTTTGAAACACATAAACGTGTATTATTCGAAGTTATCTCTAGAAAATCTAGAAATCTTAATGATACACTAAGTAGGGGAGACTGCGAAGACTTGATCCCTGCGGAGACTTGTTTCCCCCACATTTTTTTCGGAATCAAAAACAGTTTTCTTCTAGCATATTTTTTCCAAAACTACCTACATCTGAACAAACGACTAAGTTTTGGCTAGCAGTGATTTCGATTTTGCACTCCACTATTTTTTTACGGCTGATGGTTTGTTTTCAGTCCTTCAGAAATCTTTTAGACGATTTTGAAAAATCTCTAACTTTATGAAAATTGAATCAATCCGTGTCAAAATTTCACAGCACATAATTCAAATGAAATACTATCAAACGTATTTATCCAAATAAGGGCGTTATAAAAAATATTATAATTTTTGCAGCCAAGTATACAAAACAGTGACATGGAGAGACTTGAACCCTCGAGGATTACACACACATATTATATATGAGAAAAATTAAATTTTATTCGGAAGTTTCTATTTACTTGGAATTCTAGTATATTCAATGATAAAATGTGTCAGATAATTATTATTTTAGTGCAAACCATGAAGAGGGGGATCAAGTGTCCCCATATTCAAAATACGGCATATGCTTAAAAAATTAAGGAAATCTTACATTTTGGAATACATTATATTCATCAAAAACACAAAAAAAAACTTTATTAGAAAATAAATAGGAAACCTCTGGAGTTATTTTCTCTTTAAATGAACCATGTGCTGAAAAAAGGATCAAGTGTCACCTATTTTTGAAAAATACATCATAAGACATGCCTCCATTAAAACACAGTTTTGATCATTTTAACAGTATGTTTCAACCTTTCCTTATGGATGCCTTCAAGCAAGCTCTTGTATTCAGCATCTTATCGCTGATATTTGGCAGTATTGCTACGATGATTACATCATCTGAAGAAGCTCAAACATTAATTTGAGATGATTCAGTTTGATGGATTACTTAGGTAGTATTTACAGTTCATGGATAACTTAACATAGAATTGCACCAAACTTTGCGTATTCAGGTGTCCCTGCTCAAAAATGGGGAACCTGTACTAATTGGTTGCGACCACATTTTATGGGTAACTCGCTTCCATTGCTACTCCAAGAGAGTTTAATTGTGGTTTTGTTATTACAACGCCCTTCATTGTGGTATACCATAACTATTGCTTTGAAAGAAGCTTGTCCTCTGCGGTCTGTGCGGATCACTCACAAGAGGTATTCCTGAATGGAACTCTGATCTGTTAATTCAAAATATTTGCGGATAAGCCATTCTGTTGTATAGTTAAGAATCTCTAGCTTTCGCCCAAGAATAATAGCTATATAATCGACTTAGTGGGCCCTAAAAAGCTTTGCTTACTTCAAATCTCCAGGAGCAAATGGGGGTTTGTCCTATTTTTCTCCAAAGAATATAGTTTTTATCCCGAAAGGGTGCGTGCGTTGTATAAAGAAGGAATTAGTTCCTGGTTACCTCGTTCTTTCTGAACTGCTTGAAACGCATTGTCGATTATCACATATGTGATGTTCATCTGGCTGACATGCCTATTCATGTGAACTCACATGCCTCCCAATTTGGGATGTCCACAGTGACTCTTTTACACAAAGTTGTATACGTTTTCAAGAAAGTTCTCGCTAAAACGTAGTTCTTGCTTGAGTGATTTCTTGAATATGAGGATGCTTTCGATAACGTGCCTTTCAATGTCCTATTGAAAGTTGCATGACGTCACAAGCTACCTCAATTGAGCTTTAGGCTCTCTTTACGCTTATGCGTTTTACAGTGTCCTTTTCAGGGCACTGATTAAACCCGTTGTGGTATGCGTTGCGCTTGTGCGTTCATTCCCTCTTCTAGGGCACCTCTTCCTATTTCATCACCTTTCCCATTCCTAATCCCATTCCACCCCTTGTCCCATTCTCCTTCAGGTAAATGATGAAATAGGCTAATAAGGGGCCGTCCATATACCACGTGGACAGCTTGGAGGGGGAGGGGGTTAGCGAAAAGTCCACGCTTGTCCACGGAGAGGGGGGTGGGGGTTCGTCAAATGTCCACGTGGACAACATTAACATTTAAATTAGGAAAGAGGAATCAACAAACGAAACAAATTATGTCGCATTATTGATGAGATTCTCTTCAACAGTTCTTTCATACATTTTATTTTATTATACAAAAAAAAATATGGTACTGATTCACAGACTAATTTGTTTTAAATTATCAGAATTTCTAATTACTTAGTTTTCTCGATCGAGAAATATACTGGAGATTTAAAATGGAGTGTAGACCATGCAAATGTTGGTGTTTCAGTCAGAAACTTTTCCTTGAAGTTCTGTATGAATTTTTCTAAGTTTTATATCAATTTTTTAAGCTACTTCAAAGTTTCAAAATACATGTAGGGATTTGTAGGCTTATCTCAAAAACTTTTTTGCAGGTTCCTTTAAAATTTAAGATGTTTCTAATGGATATTGAAGTCCAAGCCTCACCAATACAATTTAGTTGCTGTAAATTTTGGTTTTTGTAAGAATCTAAGAAATATAATCTTATCCAAAAATCAAAGATTTAAAATTACCTTATCTCAACAAAACAATCAGACAATCATAGATTGAATAAAAATTCTAAAAAACACCGTCTTCAACCAGAGGCTGTACAGACTAAACATTGAACAATCACTAACATTAGGCGATGGACATTACACGAAAAACACCCAATGAAGAATTTCCGTTTGACGAAAAATTTTCACCAACTGGAGCAAGAATCGAACCCACACTCTTACAAACATTAAGCTGAATTAAAAACAATGTTGAAAACTTGTAGGTACCTATTTTGTGCTACTTCTTTGTATTCTATGTAAAGCTATAGAATATTTGTATTTTATAAAGTTTTCAATTATATTTAAGACATGATTTACGAAAAAAAAATAAAAAAAAACTTCAAAATCACTTTTTCTTTTTTTTTAGAAATGTAAAAAAAAAACTTTTTTTCTGATGTCCACGTGGACAATGAGGGAGGGGGGTAGGGGTCAATGAAAAATCCACGCTTGTCCACGGGGAGGGGGAGGGGGTCAAAAACCATGAATTTTCTGTCCACGTGGTATATGGACGGCCCCTAAGTATGGCGATGGCACAAATGTCCCAAATGGAGGATAACGTGCCTCTGGAGCCGGCCTTCTGATACCTGATACTTGATGAACATATTGATGATCTTATTTTCTGTACATATTAGGTGATATTGTATAACTAACACTGAGGAAGATTACTAGTGGTAGTCGAAATACGCGTATCCATCAAGGATAAGCGAAATAGGACGGAATTAAAAGGTACAAAACTGATTACACTCATTAAAAAAAAAAACTTAATAAGGATTTAAGCACTTGCTTTAAAAAATCATCTACTTGAAAGAAAATGGAGCACTTTTATAAAAGTTTAGCTTATGAAGTTCAATTCTGGAATGTTATATTGAGTTAATACAGTGATTTCGAATCTCACATTGTATCAAGTATTCATGCCCAGCACGTATCCGATTGCGATACGAAATCTCTATTAATAAATAATAGATGGTCTTGAGTTCAGACGATGCTAAGGTATCTCAGTGACAAACATGTTACTGAGATAACTTGCGTACCTCACTGCAAAAGGGTATATCACAATATCACAGTGATCTTCACCTGACAAAAAAGAGAGATGTGACCGCGCGAATTAATTACATATGGCAGACAAGTTTATCGCTAGGTAGCAACCATGAGTAGGTATAATTTATGAAAATGCTTGTTTCTATTCACA
The DNA here is from genome assembly GCF_035046485.1 of Aedes albopictus. Classification (NCBI taxonomy): domain Eukaryota; kingdom Metazoa; phylum Arthropoda; class Insecta; order Diptera; family Culicidae; genus Aedes; species Aedes albopictus. The sequence goes on from NW_026917085.1 coordinate 23,645, forward strand.
TTTTTTGACATCTCGTTAACGATATTATGCATCATAACCATGATATTTTGATTTGACGGACATCATAAAACATTATTATTATTTATTTATTAAAGAGGTTTTAACAAATAGTCATTCGCCTCCGTAAAACTAATCATAAAACATGATTTTTTATTCATGATCAGGGGAGTGGATTTCTTTCCGTGCACCCGCCGTTCATTCCGCTTCCTCAGATCGTGCTCGCTGCATCCGCCGCCTAGCCCGTAGGCAACCCGCTTGAGTCCACCAGTAAGCCGGGTGGATTCGCCTAGTCATGGTCACATCGCACGCACGCCAGAGCACCGCTACCGCCGTTCAAACCGAAAAGGTTTCGCTCACGGTGGAGCGCTTCCTCGCGCTTGAGCTCTAGGATCATTCCACCCGTATGAGTACGTCTAATACTGCGCACGTCGGCTCCCAGGTCCACGAGCTTGGAGTCGCTTCACATGGCCTTCACGTCCGAGTACTTATAGACTGTTCGGTCTTGAAGACGAGCGCATCGCCTTTCTCGCGCTTGGCACCTACCCTTCAACGTCTTCTTGTCTTCTGTCGTTCAAGGGGGGTCCTCCCCTTGGTTCGCCCTACTCTGTTATTGCTGAGGGCTTAACAACGGTCGCAACCCCCTGTCCTCTTCCATCTTTGACGAGCCAGCCTTTTCGGGCCCACCCTTCCCAGCTTTCCGTAATACTTGGCTGGGCTCTGGCTTGTTGGCATTGCTGCCGACCTTCGGGGTTAGTATCCGCCTAGTATTGCGGGCACTGACAGTCAGCTCCTCACCTGACGGCATCCTCACCTGCTTCTGCGAGTGCTTACACCGTTCAACACTAAATTTTGTTATGGTATGAGAAAAAAAGAACAGGTCCCCTAGAAGTGTCATAGTGAAATAAGGCTGACACAAATTTCGATTTTCTCTTATGTCACCGCCCCCTCGGAAAATTTTGGTCGAAATTCAAGATTTTGAGGGGGAGCACCATTAAATTATTCAAGAAATTCTAAAATTTCAAGGTGAAATTAGAGTTGCACAGAAAATTTTTTAACAAATCCGATGAGTTTATAGATTTTGCCAAATTGTTAGGGTATTTCTTCGTCACATACATTTATTATTTATTGTCCTCCCCCTTAGCGAGCCAACGAGTATTGTGACATAAGAAGAAAATGAGATTTGTTCCGGCCTAATTTGCAAACAAACCTATATACCGAAATCGCCAAAATATATGCTCGGCACGTTCTAATGCGCATATCAATTCTCGCATTTAGTATCATACAGGCGTATCTGCAATGATCGATTTCTCTTCATCGATTTTCTCTTCGGATTATTCCGGGGAATACGACCAATATTCGGATGATCTCTCGGTGCGTTTCGGTAAGGGAAGATTCAAAAATTACGTCCATCGTTTTTCGGGATTTCTAGACCCCCCCCCTCCCCCCTCTGTCACGCAATTTCCCTATACCCAATACACGTACTGTCACACTTTTCTAGACCCCCCCCCTCCCCCAAATGTTGGACGTAATTTTTGAACGTTCCCTAAAGGACGACTAGGACAAGCATCTAAAACAACAAAAACAACCAAAAATGATTTGCCGCCCAATTTCCAGGCTAGCCGGGGAATGAATCGGAGCTCTCACGCTGGAAACGCTTGAACGATAATCATGAATTTGAAGGATTAGTAATAGAATTAGACAGTGTTCCACTCCTAAATGAAGTAAACTTTACAGCAATTAAACATTATTAAAATTATGAAAACATAAAGACTGGAACATGCTCAGGCCAAAACCGGAATTTATAAAAACAAATTACACCAAAAGCGATATCAAGCAATGACAATGTAATTACGTGATCCCATAAAATATTCCAGTTGACATTCAATTTTGATCCAATAATTCGAATCTATGACATGTAACCGCGAGCCAAAAGGCAGTCTAATTTTAACAAATACAAATCGCAGCTTCCTTTTCGTGACAGTTTTACTAAAGCATGGCTTATCTATCACACCACCGGTGCAGCTGTGTTACACGACAGGGGATGATTTTTGACGGAAGCAAATGTTCACATCTCACATCAAAATTTGCAAAAAGGAAGTCCTAGCATCAGAATAAACTTCCAGCTTTATCGGTATCCAGTCTCGACTCGTCTGGCTCGATGCTTATGGGGAAAGGGTACAAACTGGTTTGGAATCACGGTCCTCGACGATTTTGTTCCAAAATGTGTCGGTGAATCATTTCCCATTTTGAAATCTGGTCACGAATTTCCTTGGGAAAAATATATTCTCACCGTCGTACCCACATGGGCCCGGGCAACGCTGAATTGACAAAAGTGTACGCCGAACAGTTTGCCAGAAAGGGAGTTATTTGCTTGGACGAATGTCACGAGTATTGTAAAGCATTATCGAAGGGGAGTCAAGAAAACGTTTCCTCAGTCCACAGTTTTCGTAATTCACATGAAACTCAAACTTAGGTAAAACTTATGAAACAAAATTTATGTGTTCGATACATATGAATTCTACTCATTGAATGTATTAAATCAATTCACATGAACTGCAACTTTCATTTCGTAGGTTTGGCAGCGTCCATTTATTACGCTGAAATCGGAATTTTTAGACCTCCATCCCCCTTCCGTAACGCTTTTTTGTATGAAACCCCGATTTTTTTTATATGCACCGTAACGCTCGGCCTTACCTCCCCTTAAGGTTTGGTAGCGGCCCGACAATACCTCTTAACACTTAAGTCAATTGACCAAGTGCTTTCAAAACACAAAGCTATACCCAGCACGGAGGAAGTTAGGCGTTCGACAATGTTAGGCATTTGTTAGTTATGTTGTTCATCGAAAATTTTTGGAGAGCATAAATCATAACCCCGAATTTATGCTGAATGTTCGATTTTTTCGCGCATCATTGACAGTTGAGCAAATGGCAGTGGAAAAACACTTTGTTAGTTGCGGCAGCTTAAAAATCGCGTTCGTCGGTCGAGAAAAAGAAAAAAATTGCTCGTCTCAAATAGTTAAACCCGTAGGAACCACTTCCGTCGTTGCGTTGTCCAAACCGTCAGTTAATCGTCGCTGCTCCTGGCCACGAAGTCCGTTTCGTTCGCGTCGTACCGTCGCCGGAACCAGTTATCTCCAAAACAGTGCCGATTCCGTTAAGTTTGGCTCCATCGTGTCGGTGAGTCATTTTATTTTTAATATTATTTATTTTTCATTTAATTTCAATTAAATTTTAATTAAATTTAAATTATATTTTAATTAAGTTTTTATTAAATTTCAATTAAATTTTAATTAAATTTCAATTAGGTTTTAATTAAATTTTAATTAAATTGAATTAAAATAAAATTAAATAAATTAATTAAATAGAATTAAAATTAAAATTAAAATTAAAATTAAAATCTAAAATTAAAATTAAAATTAAAATTAAAATTAAAATTAAAATTAAAATTAAAATTAAAATTAATATTAAATTAAAATTAAAATTAAAATTAATATTAAATTAAAATTAAAAATAAAAATAAAAATAAAATTAAAATTAAAATTAAAATTAAAATTAAAATTAAAATCTAAAATTAAAATTAAAATTAAAATTAAAATTAAAATTAAAATTAAAATTAAAATCAAAATTAAAATTAAAATTAAAATTAAAATTAAAATTAAAATTAAAATTAAAATTAAAATTAAAATTAAAATTAAAATTAAAATTAAAATTAAAATTAAAATTAAAATTAAAATTAAAATTAAAATTAAAATTAAAATTAAAATTAAAATTAAAATTAAAATTAAAATTAAAATTAAAATTAAAATTAAAATTAAAATTAAAATTAAAATTAAAATTAAAATTAAAATTAAAATTAAAATTAAAATTAAAATTAAAATTAAAATTAAAATTAAAATTAAAATTAAAATTAAAATTAAAATTAAAATTAAAATTAAAATTAAAATTAAAATTAAAATTAAAATTAAAATTAAAATTAAAATTAAAATTAAAATTAAAATTAAAATTAAAATTAAAATTAAAATTAAAATTAAAATTAAAATTAAAATTAAAATTAAAATTAAAATTAAAATTAAAATTAAAATTAAAATTAAAATTAAAATTAAAATTAAAATTAAAATTAAAATTAAAATTAAAATTAAAATTAAAATTAAAATTAAAATTAAAATTAAAATTAAAATTAAAATTAAAATTAAAATTAAAATTAAAATTAAAATTAAAATTAAAATTAAAATTAAAATTAAAATTAAAATTAAAATTAAAATTAAAATTAAAATTAAAATTAAAATTAAAATTAAAATTAAAATTAAAATTAAAATTAAAATTAAAATTAAAATTAAAATTAAAATTAAAATTAAAATTAAAATTAAAATTAAAATTAAAATTAAAATTAAAATTAAAATTAAAATTAAAATTAAAATTAAAATTAAAATTAAAATTAAAATTAAAATTAAAATTAAAATTAAAATTAAAATTAAAATTAAAATTAAAATTAAAATTAAAATTAAAATTAAAATTAAAATTAAAATTAAAATTAAAATTAAAATTAAAATTAAAATTAAAATTAAAATTAAAATTAAAATTAAAATTAAAATTAAAATTAAAATTAAAATTAAAATTAAAATTAAAATTAAAATTAAAATTAAAATTAAAATTAAAATTAAAATTAAAATTAAAATTAAAATTAAAATTAAAATTAAAATTAAAATTAAAATTAAAATTAAAATTAAAATTAAAATTAAAATTAAAATTAAAATTAAAATTAAAATTAAAATTAAAATTAAAATTAAAATTAAAATTAAAATTAAAATTAAAATTAAAATTAAAATTAAAATTAAAATTAAAATTAAAATTAAAATTAAAATTAAAATTAAAATTAAAATTAAAATTAAAATTAAAATTAAAATTAAAATTAAAATTAAAATTAAAATTAAAATTAAAATTAAAATTAAAATTAAAATTAAAATTAAAATTAAAATTAAAATTAAAATTAAAATTAAAATTAAAATTAAAATTAAAATTAAAATTAAAATTAAAATTAAAATTAAAATTAAAATTAAAATTAAAATTAAAATTAAAATTAAAATTAAAATTAAAATTAAAATTAAAATTAAAATTAAAATTAAAATTAAAATTAAAATTAAAATTAAAATTAAAATTAAAATTAAAATTAAAATTAAAATTAAAATTAAAATTAAAATTAAAATTAAAATTAAAATTAAAATTAAAATTAAAATTAAAATTAAAATTAAAATTAAAATTAAAATTAAAATTAAAATTAAAATTAAAATTAAAATTAAAATTAAAATTAAAATTAAAATTAAAATTAAAATTAAAATTAAAATTAAAATTAAAATTAAAATTAAAATTAAAATTAAAATTAAAATTAAAATTAAAATTAAAATTAAAATTAAAATTAAAATTAAAATTAAAATTAAAATTAAAATTAAAATTAAAATTAAAATTAAAATTAAAATTAAAATTAAAATTAAAATTAAAATTAAAATTAAAATTAAAATTAAAATTAAAATTAAAATTAAAATTAAAATTAAAATTAAAATTAAAATTAAAATTAAAATTAAAATTAAAATTAAAATTAAAATTAAAATTAAAATTAAAATTAAAATTAAAATTAAAATTAAAATTAAAATTAAAATTAAAATTAAAATTAAAATTAAAATTAAAATTAAAATTAAAATTAAAATTAAAATTAAAATTAAAATTAAAATTAAAATTAAAATTAAAATTAAAATTAAAATTAAAATTAAAATTAAAATTAAAATTAAAATTAAAATTAAAATTAAAATTAAAATTAAAATTAAAATTAAAATTAAAATTAAAATTAAAATTAAAATTAAAATTAAAATTAAAATTAAAATTAAAATTAAAATTAAAATTAAAATTAAAATTAAAATTAAAATTAAAATTAAAATTAAAATTAAAATTAAAATTAAAATTAAAATTAAAATTAAAATTAAAATTAAAATTAAAATTAAAATTAAAATTAAAATTAAAATTAAAATTAAAATTAAAATTAAAATTAAAATTAAAATTAAAATTAAAATTAAAATTAAAATTAAAATTAAAATTAAAATTAAAATTGAAATTGAAATTGAAATTGAAATTGAAATTGAAATTGAAATTGAAATTGAAATTGAAATTGAAATTGAAATTGAAATTGAAATTGAAATTGAAATTGAAATTGAAATTGAAATTGAAATTGAAATTGAAATTGAAATTGAAATTGAAATTGAAATTGAAATTGAAATTGAAATTGAAATTGAAATTGAAATTGAAATTGAAATTGAAATTGAAATTGAAATTGAAATTGAAATTGAAATTGAAATTGAAATTGAAATTGAAATTGAAATTGAAATTGAAATTGAAATTGAAATTGAAATTGAAATTGAAATTGAAATTGAAATTGAAATTGAAATTGAAATTGAAATTGAAATTGAAATTGAAATTGAAATTGAAATTGAAATTGAAATTGAAATTGAAATTGAAATTGAAATTGAAATTGAAATTGAAATTGAAATTGAAATTGAAATTGAAATTGAAATTGAAATTGAAATTGAAATTGAAATTGAAATTGAAATTGAAATTGAAATTGAAATTGAAATTGAAATTGAAATTGAAATTGAAATTGAAATTGAAATTGAAATTGAAATTGAAATTGAAATTGAAATTGAAATTGAAATTGAAATTGAAATTGAAATTGAAATTGAAATTGAAATTGAAATTGAAATTGAAATTGAAATTGAAATTGAAATTGAAATTGAAATTGAAATTGAAATTGAAATTGAAATTGAAATTGAAATTGAAATTGAAATTGAAATTGAAATTGAAATTGAAATTGAAATTGAAATTGAAATTGAAATTGAAATTGAAATTGAAATTGAAATTGAAATTGAAATTGAAATTGAAATTGAAATTGAAATTGAAATTGAAATTGAAATTGAAATTGAAATTGAAATTGAAATTGAAATTGAAATTGAAATTGAAATTGAAATTGAAATTGAAATTGAAATTGAAATTGAAATTGAAATTGAAATTGAAATTGAAATTGAAATTGAAATTGAAATTGAAATTGAAATTGAAATTGAAATTGAAATTGAAATTGAAATTGAAATTGAAATTGAAATTGAAATTGAAATTGAAATTGAAATTGAAATTGAAATTGAAATTGAAATTGAAATTGAAATTGAAATTGAAATTGAAATTGAAATTGAAATTGAAATTGAAATTGAAATTGAAATTGAAATTGAAATTGAAATTGAAATTGAAATTGAAATTGAAATTGAAATTGAAATTGAAATTGAAATTGAAATTGAAATTGAAATTGAAATTGAAATTGAAATTGAAATTGAAATTGAAATTGAAATTGAAATTGAAATTGAAATTGAAATTGAAATTGAAACCGCAACCCCCTGTCCTCTTCCATCTTTGACGAGCCAGCCTTTTCGGGCCCACCCTTCCCAGCTTTCCGTAATACTTGGCTGGGCTCTGGCTTGTTGGCATTGCTGCCGACCTTCGGGGTTAGTATCCGCCTAGTATTGCGGGCACTGACAGTCAGCTCCTCACCTGACGGCATCCTCACCTGCTTCTGCGAGTGCTTACACCGTTCAACACTAAATTTTGTTATGGTATGAGAAAAAAAGAACAGGTCCCCTAGAAGTGTCATAGTGAAATAAGGCTGACACAAATTTCGATTTTCTCTTATGTCACCGCCCCCTCGGAAAATTTTGGTCGAAATTCAAGATTTTGAGGGGGAGCACCATTAAATTATTCAAGAAATTCTAAAATTTCAAGGTGAAATTAGAGTTGCACAGAAAATTTTTTAACAAATCCGATGAGTTTATAGATTTTGCCAAATTGTTAGGGTATTTCTTCGTCACATACATTTATTATTTATTGTCCTCCCCCTTAGCGAGCCAACGAGTATTGTGACATAAGAAGAAAATGAGATTTGTTCCGGCCTAATTTGCAAACAAACCTATATACCGAAATCGCCAAAATATATGCTCGGCACGTTCTAATGCGCATATCAATTCTCGCATTTAGTATCATACAGGCGTATCTGCAATGATCGATTTCTCTTCATCGATTTTCTCTTCGGATTATTCCGGGGAATACGACCAATATTCGGATGATCTCTCGGTGCGTTTCGGTAAGGGAAGATTCAAAAATTACGTCCATCGTTTTTCGGGATTTCTAGACCCCCCCCCTCCCCCCTCTGTCACGCAATTTCCCTATACCCAATACACGTACTGTCACACTTTTCTAGACCCCCCCCCTCCCCCAAATGTTGGACGTAATTTTTGAACGTTCCCTAAAGGACGACTAGGACAAGCATCTAAAACAACAAAAACAACCAAAAATGATTTGCCGCCCAATTTCCAGGCTAGCCGGGGAATGAATCGGAGCTCTCACGCTGGAAACGCTTGAACGATAATCATGAATTTGAAGGATTAGTAATAGAATTAGACAGTGTTCCACTCCTAAATGAAGTAAACTTTACAGCAATTAAACATTATTAAAATTATGAAAACATAAAGACTGGAACATGCTCAGGCCAAAACCGGAATTTATAAAAACAAATTACACCAAAAGCGATATCAAGCAATGACAATGTAATTACGTGATCCCATAAAATATTCCAGTTGACATTCAATTTTGATCCAATAATTCGAATCTATGACATGTAACCGCGAGCCAAAAGGCAGTCTAATTTTAACAAATACAAATCGCAGCTTCCTTTTCGTGACAGTTTTACTAAAGCATGGCTTATCTATCACACCACCGGTGCAGCTGTGTTACACGACAGGGGATGATTTTTGACGGAAGCAAATGTTCACATCTCACATCAAAATTTGCAAAAAGGAAGTCCTAGCATCAGAATAAACTTCCAGCTTTATCGGTATCCAGTCTCGACTCGTCTGGCTCGATGCTTATGGGGAAAGGGTACAAACTGGTTTGGAATCACGGTCCTCGACGATTTTGTTCCAAAATGTGTCGGTGAATCATTTCCCATTTTGAAATCTGGTCACGAATTTCCTTGGGAAAAATATATTCTCACCGTCGTACCCACATGGGCCCGGGCAACGCTGAATTGACAAAAGTGTACGCCGAACAGTTTGCCAGAAAGGGAGTTATTTGCTTGGACGAATGTCACGAGTATTGTAAAGCATTATCGAAGGGGAGTCAAGAAAACGTTTCCTCAGTCCACAGTTTTCGTAATTCACATGAAACTCAAACTTAGGTAAAACTTATGAAACAAAATTTATGTGTTCGATACATATGAATTCTACTCATTGAATGTATTAAATCAATTCACATGAACTGCAACTTTCATTTCGTAGGTTTGGCAGCGTCCATTTATTACGCTGAAATCGGAATTTTTAGACCTCCATCCCCCTTCCGTAACGCTTTTTTGTATGAAACCCCGATTTTTTTTATATGCACCGTAACGCTCGGCCTTACCTCCCCTTAAGGTTTGGTAGCGGCCCGACAATACCTCTTAACACTTAAGTCAATTGACCAAGTGCTTTCAAAACACAAAGCTATACCCAGCACGGAGGAAGTTAGGCGTTCGACAATGTTAGGCATTTGTTAGTTATGTTGTTCATCGAAAATTTTTGGAGAGCATAAATCATAACCCCGAATTTATGCTGAATGTTCGATTTTTTCGCGCATCATTGACAGTTGAGCAAATGGCAGTGGAAAAACACTTTGTTAGTTGCGGCAGCTTAAAAATCGCGTTCGTCGGTCGA